>NW_024470654.1:4359764-4481209 GCF_017639515.1 Carcharodon carcharias | reverse complement strand
CCACCCCACCCCGAAACACCTTCCTCTCCCACCCCACCCCAACACACCTTCCTCTCCCACCCCACCCCACCCCTACAAACCTACCCCTCCCACGCCACCCCACCCCAACACACCTTCTCCTCCCAACCCACCCCACCCCGACACACCTACCACTCCCACCCCAACACACCTAACCCTCCAACCCCAACCCACCCTGACACACCTTCCCCTCCCACCCCACCCCACCCCGACACACCTTCCCCTCTCACCACACCCCGAAACACCTTCCCCTCCCACCCCACCCCATCCCGACACACCTTCCTCTCCCACCCCACCCCACCCCGACACACCATCCCCTCCCACCCCACCCCGACACACCTTCCTCTCCCACCCCACCCCACCCCGACACACCATCCCCTCCCACCCCACCCCGACACACCTTCCTCTCCCACCCCACCCCACCACGACACACCTTCCCCATCCTCCCCACCCCGACACACCTTTCCCTCCCACCACACCCTACCAAGAAACACCTTCCCCTCCCACCACACCCCACACCGACACACCTTCCCCTCCCACCACACCCCGAAACACTTTCCCGTCCCACCCCACCACACCCCGACACACCTTCCTCTCCCACCCCACCCCACCCTGACACAACTTCCCCTCCCACCCCCCCCCCACCCCGACACACATTCCTCTCCAACCGCACCCCGACACACCTTCCTCTCCCACCCCACCATGACACACCTTACTCGCACACCACACCCCACCCCGACACACCTTCCTCTCCCACCCCATCCAGACACACCTTTCTCTCCCACCCCACCCCACCCCGACACACCTTTCTCTCCCACCCCACCCCGAAACACCTTCCTCTCCCACCACGCCCCACACCGACACACCTTCCTCTCCCACCCCACCCCGAAACACCATCCTCTCCCACCCCACCCCACACCGAAACACCTTCCTCTCCCACCCCACACCGACACACCTTCGTCTCCCACCCCACCCCACACCGAAACACCTTTCTCTCCCACCCCACCCCATCCCGACACACCTTTCTCTCCCACACCACCCCAAAACAGCTTCCGCTCCCAAACACACCCCCCACCGACACACCTTCCTCTCACACCCCACCCCGACACACTTTTCTCTCCCACCCCACCCCACCCCGACACACCCTCCTCTTCCACCCCACCCCATCCCGACACACCTTCCTCTCACACCCCACACCACCCCGACACACCTTACCCTCCCACCGCACCCCACCCTGACACACCATCCCCTTCCACCCCACCCCACCACGACACACCTTCCCCTGCCACCTCAACACGACACAGCTTCCTCTCCCACTCCACCCCACTCCGACACACCTTCCTCTCGCACCCCAACCCGACACACCTTCCCCTCCCACCCCACCCCGACACACCTTACTCTCCCACTCCACCCCACCCCGACACACCTTCCTCTCCCTCACCACCCCACTCCGACACACCTTCCTCCCCCACCCCACCCCGACACACCTTGCTCTCCCACCCCACTACACCCCGACACACATTCCTCTCCCACCACACCCCGACACACCTTCACCTCCCACCCCACCCCGACACACCTTTCTCTCCCACCCCACCCCACTCCGACACACCTTCCCCTCCCACCCCACCCCGACACACCTTCCTCTCACACCCCACCCCACTCCGACACAGCTTCCTCTCCCACCCCACACCACCCCGACACACATTCCTCTCCCACCCCACCCCGACACACCTTCCTCTCCCACCCCACCCCGACACACCATCCCCTTCCACCCCACCCCACCACGACACACCTTCCCCTGCCACCTCAACACGACACAGCTTCCTCTCCCACTCCACCCCACTCCGACACACCTTCCTCTCGCACCCCAACCCGACACACCTTCCCCTCCCACCCCACCCCGACACACCTTACTCTCCCACTCCACCCCACCCCGACACACCTTCGTCTCCCTCACCACCCCACTCCGACACACCTTCCTCTCCCACCCCACCCCGACACACCATGCTCACCCACCCCACTACACACCGACACACATTCCTCTCCCACACCAGCCCGAAACACCTTCCGCTCCCACCACACCCCACACCGACACACCTTCCCCTACCACTCCACCCCGACACACCTTTCTCTCCCACCCCAACCCACCCCGACACAACTTCCCTCCCACCGCACCCCACCCCGACACACCTTCCTCTCCCACCCCACACCGACGCACCTTCCTCACCCACCCCACCCCGACACACCTTCCTCTCCCACCCCACCCCGACACACCTTCCCCTTCCACCCCACCCCACCCCTACACACCTTCCCCTCCCACCCCAACTGACACACCTTCCTCTCCCACCCCACCCCGACACACCTTCCTCTCCCACCCCACCCCGACGCACCTCCCCCTCCCACCCCACCCCGACGCAACTCCCCCTCCCACCCCACCCCGACACACCTTCCTCTCCCACCCCACCCCACCCCGACACACCATCCCCTCCCACCCCAACCCGACACACCTTCCCCTCGCACCCCAACCAGAAAAACCTTCAACTCCAACCCCACCCCGACACACCTTCTACTCCCACACCACCCCACCCCAAAACACCTTCCTCTCCCACCCCACCCCAACAAACCTTCCTCTCCCACCCCACCCCACCCCTACAAACCTACCCCTCCCACGCCACCCCACCCCGACACACCTTCCTCTCCAACCACACCCCACCCCGACACAACTTCTCCTCCCATCCCACCCCACCCCGACACACCTACCCCTCCCACCCCAACACACCTAACCCTCCTACCCCACCCCACCCTGACACACCTTCCCCTCCCACCCCACCCCGACACACCTTCCCCTCCCACCACACCACGAAACACCTTCCCCTCCCACCACACCCCATCCCGACAGAACTTCCTCTCCCACCCCACCCCACCCCGACAAAACTTCCCCTCCCACCCCACCCCACCCCGACACACCTTCCTCTCCAACCGCACCCCGACACACCTTCCTCTCCCACCACACCCTGACACACCTTACTCTCACACCCCACCCCAACCCGACACACCTTCCTCTCCCACCCCACTCAGACACACCTTTCTCTCCCACCCCACCCCGACACACCATTCTCTCCCACCACGCCCCGCACCGACACACCTTCCTCTCCCACCCCACCCCGAAACACCATCCTCTCCCACCCCACCCCACACCGACACACCTTCCTCTCCCACCCCACCCCACCCCGACACAACTTTCTCTTGCACCCCACCCCATCCCGACACACATTTCTCTCCAACACCAGCCCACCACGACACACCTTTCTCTCCCACCCCACCCCGACACACCTTCCCCTCCCACCCCAACCCACCACGACACACCTTTCTCTCCCACCCCACTCCGACACACCTTCCTCTCCCACCCCATCCCAACACACCTTCCCCTCCCACCCCACCCCGACACACCTTCCTTTCCCACCCCACCCCACCCCGACACAACTTCTCCTCCCATCCCACCCCACCCCGACACACATTCCACTCCCACCCCAACCCGACACACCTACCCCTCCCATCCCACCCCGACACACCTTCCCCTCCCACCGCACCCCGACAAACCTTCCCCTCCCACCCCACCCCAACCCGACACACCTTCCTCTCCCACCCCACCCCACCCAGACACACCTTGCCATCCAACCCCACCCCAACATGACACACCGTCCCCTCCCACCGCACCCCACCCAGATACACCTTCCCCTCCCACCCCACCCCAACCCGACACACCATCCCCTCCCACCCCACCCCGACTCCTTCCCATCCCACCACAACCCGACACACCTACCCCTCCCACCCCACCCCCGACACACCTTCCCCTCCCACCGCAACCCGATAAACCTTCCCCTTCTACCCCACCCCAACCCGACACACCTTCCCCTCCCACACCACCCACCCAGACACACCTTCCCCTCCCACACCACCCACCCAGACACACCTTACCCTCCCACACCACCCCAACCCGACACACCATCCCCTCCCACCCCACCCCGACTCACCTTCCCCTCCCACCCCACCCCGACACACCTTCCCCTCACACACCACCCCACACCAACACACTTTCCTCTCCAACCCCACCCCGACACACCTTCCTCTCCCACCCCACCCCACCACAACACACCTTCCCCGCCCACCCCACCACACCGAACCTTGACACACCTTTCTCTCCCACCACACCCCACCCCGAAACAACTTCCTCTCCCACCCCACCCCACACCGACACACCTTCCCGTCCCACCTCACCCCGCCCCGACACACCTTTCTCTCCCACAACACCCCGAAACACCTTCCTCTCCCACCCTACCCCACACCGACACAGCTTTCTCTCCCACCCCACCCCGACACACATTTCTCTCCCACCCCACCCCATGTCGATACACCTTTCGCTCCCACCCCACCCCACCCCGACACACCTTCCTCTCCCACCACACCCCGACACACCTTCCACTCACACCCCACCCCGACACACCCTCCTCTTCCACCCCACCCCACCCCGACACACCTTCCTCTCCCACCCCAGCCCAACACACCTTCCTCTCCCACCCCACCCCACCCCGACACACCCTCTCCCAACCCAGCCCGACACACCTTCCTCCCTCACCCCACCCTACCCCGACATACCTTCCCCTCCCACAACAGCCCAACCCCGACCCACCTTCCTCTCCCACCCCACCCCACACCAACACACCTTCCCCTCCCACCACACCCCGACACACCTTCACCTCCCACCCCACCCCGACACACCTTTCTCTCCCACCCCACCCCACTCCGACACACCTTCCCCTCCCACCCCACCCCGACACACCTTCCTCTCACACCCCACCCCACTCCGACACAGCTTCCTCTCCCACCCCACACCACCCCGACACACATTCCTCTCCCACCCCACCCCGACACACCTTCCTCTCCCACCCCACCCCGACACACCATCCCCTTCCACCCCACCCCACCACGACACACCTTCCCCTGCCACCTCAACACGACACAGCTTCCTCTCCCACTCCACCCCACTCCGACACACCTTCCTCTCGCACCCCAACCCGACACACCTTCCCCTCCCACCCCACCCCGACACACCTTACTCTCCCACTCCACCCCACCCCGACACACCTTCGTCTCCCTCACCACCCCACTCCGACACACCTTCCTCTCCCACCCCACCCCGACACACCTTGCTCTCCCACCCCACTACACACCGACACACATTCCTCTCCCACACCAGCCCGAAACACCTTCCGCTCCCACCACACCCCACACCGACACACCTTCCCCTACCACTCCACCCCGACACACCTTTCTCTCCCACCCCAACCCACCCCGACACAACTTCCCCTCCCACCGCACCCCACCCCGACACACCTTCCTCTCCCACCCCACACCGACGCACCTTCCTCACCCACCCCACCCCGACACACCTTCCTCTCCCACCCCACCCCGACACACCTTCCCCTTCCACCCCACCCCACCCCTACACACCTTCCCCTCCCACCCCAACTGACACACCTTCCTCTCCCACCCCACCCCGACACACCTTCCTCTCCCACCCCACCCCGACGCACCTCCCCCTCCCACCCCACCCCGACGCAACTCCCCCTCCCACCCCACCCCGACACACCTTCCTCTCCCACCCCACCCCACCCCGACACACCTTCCCCTCCCACCCCAACCCGACACACCTTCCCCTCCCACCCCAACCCGAAACACCTTCCTCTCCAACCCCACCCCGACACACCTTCTACTCCCACCCCACCCCACCCCAAAACACCTTCCTCTCCCACCCCACCCCACCCCAACACACCTTCCTCTCCCACCCCACCCCACCCCTACAAACCTACCCCTCCCACGCCACCCCACCCCGACACACCTTCCTCTCCAACCACACCCCACCCCGACACAACTTCTCCTCCCATCCCACCCCACCCCGACACACCTACCCCTCCCACCCCAACACACCTAACGCTCCTACCCCACCCCACCCTGACACACCTTCCCCTCCCACCCCACCCCGACACACCTTCCCCTCCCACCACACCACGAAACACCTTCCCCTCCCACCACACCCCATCCCGACAGAACTTCCTCTCCCACCCCACACCACCCCGACAAAACTTCCCCTCCCACCCCACCCCACCCCGACACACCTTCCTCTCCAACCGCACCCCGACACACCTTCCTCTCCCACCACACCCTGACACACCTTACTCTCACACCCCACCCCACCCCGACACACCTTCCTCTCCCACCCCACTCAGACACACCTTTCTCTCCCACCCCACCCCGACACACCATTCTCTCCCACCACGCCCCGCACCGACACACCTTCCTCTCCCACCCCACCCCGAAACACCATCCTCTCCCACCCCACCCCACACCGACACACCTTCCTCTCCCACACCACCCCACCCCGACACAACTTTCTCTTGCACCCCACCCCATCCCGACACACATTTCTCTCCAACACCAGCCCACCACGACACACCTTTCTCTCCCACCCCACCCCGACACACCTTCCCCTCCCACCCCAACCCACCACGACACACCTTTCTCTCCCACCCCACTCCGACACACCTTCCTCTCCCACCCCATCCCAACACACCTTCCCCTCCCACCCCACCCCGACACACCTTCCTTTCCCACCCCACCCCACCCCGACACAACTTCTCCTCCCATCCCACCCCACCCCGACACACATTCCACTCCCACCCCAACCCGACACACCTACCCCTCCCATCCCACCCCGACACACCTTCCCCTCCCACCGCACCCCGACAAACCTTCCCCTCCCACCCCACCCCAACCCGACACACCTTCCTCTCCCACCCCACCCCACCCAGACACACCTTGCCATCCAACCCCACCCCAACATGACACACCGTCCCCTCCCACCGCACCCCACCCAGATACACCTTCCCCTCCCACCCCACCCCAACCCGACACACCATCCCCTCCCACCCCACCCCGACTCCTTCCCATCCCACCACAACCCGACACACCTACCCCTCCCACCCCACCCCGACACACCTTCCCCTCCCACCGCAACCCGATAAACCTTCCCCTTCTACCCCACCCCAACCCGACACACCTTCCCCTCCCACACCACCCACCCAGACACACCTTCCCCTCCCACACCACCCACCCAGACACACCTTCCCCTCCCACACCACCCAACCCGACACACCATCCCCTCCCACCCCACCCCGACTCACCTTCCCCTCCCACCCCACCCCGACACACCTTCCCCTCACACACCACCCCACACCAACACACTTTCCTCTCCAACCCCACCCCGACACACCTTCCTCTCCCACCCCACCCCACCACAACACACCTTCCCCGCCCACCCCACCACACCGAACCTTGACACACCTTTCTCTCCCACCACACCCCACCCCGAAACAACTTCCTCTCCCACCCCACCCCACACCGACACACCTTCCCGTCCCACCTCACCCCGCCCCGACACACCTTTCTCTCCCACAACACCCCGAAACACCTTCCTCTCCCACCCTACCCCACACCGACACAGCTTTCTCTCCCACCCCACCCCGACACACATTTCTCTCCCACCCCACCACATGTCGATACACCTTTCGCTCCCACCCCACCCCACCCCGACACACCTTCCTCTCCCACCACACCCCGACACACCTTCCACTCACACCCCACCCCGACACACCTTGCACTCCCACCCCACCACACCCCGACACACCTTCCTCTCCCACCCCAGCCCAACACACCTTCCTCTCCCACCCCACCCCACCCCGACACACCCTCTCCCAACCCAGCCCGACACACCTTCCTCCCTCACCCCACCCTACCCCGACATACCTTCCCCTCCCACAACAGCCCAACCCCGACCCACCTTCCTCTCCCACCCCACCCCACACCAACACACCTTCCCCTCCCACCACACCCCGACACACCTTCCTCTCCCACCCCACCCAACCCCGACACAACTTCCTCTCCCACCCCACCCAGATACACCTTCCCCAACCACCCCAACCAGACACACGTTCCTCTCCCACCCCAGCTCACCCCGACACACCTTCCTCACCCACCCCAACACACCCAGACACACATTCCTCTCCCACGCCACCCCGAAACACCTTCCTCTCTCACCCCAACCCACCCCGACACACATTACTCTCCCACACCACCCCGACAAACCTTCCTCTCCCACATCACCCCACCCCGACACACCTTCCTCCCCAACCACACCCCGACACACCCTCCACTCACACCCCACCCTGACACACCTTCCTCTCGCACCCCACCCCACACCGACACATCTTCCTCTCCCACCCCACCCCACCGCGACACACCTTCCATTCCCACACAACCCCACCCCGACACACCTTCCCCTCCCACCCCACCCCAACACACCTTCCTCTCCCACCCCACCCCACCCCGGCAAACCTACCCCTCCCACGCCACCCCACCCCGACACACCTTCCTCTCCAACCACACCCCACACCGACACAACTTCTCCTCCCATCCCACCCCACCCCGACACACCTACCCCTCCCACCCCACCCCACCCCGACACACCTTCCCCTCCCACCACACCCCGAAACACCTTCCCCTCCCACCCCACCACACCCCGACACACCTTCCTCTCCCACCCCACCCCACCCCGACACAAATTCCCCTCCCACGCCACCCCACCCCGACACACCTTCCTCTCCAACCGCACCCCGACACACCTTCCTCTCCCACCCCACCCTGACACACCTTACTCTCACACACCACCCCACCCTGACACACCTTCCTCTCCCACCCCATCCAGACACACCTTTCTCTCCCACCCCACCCCACCCCGAAACACCTTTCTCTCCCACCCCACCCCAAAACACCTTCCTCTCATACCACGCCCCACACCGACACACCTTCCTCTCCCAATCCACCCCGAAACACCATCCTCTCCCACCCCAACCCACACCGACACACCGTCCTCTCCCACCCCACCCCACCCCGACACACCTTTCTCTCCCACCCCACCCCATCCCGACACACCTTTCTCTCCCACACCACCCCAAAACACTTTCCGCTCTCACCCCACCGCAACCCGACACACCTTTCTCTCCCACCCCACCCCGAAACACCTTCCTCTCTCACCACGCCCCACACCGACACACCTTCCTCTCCCACCCCACCCCCAAACACCATCCTCTCCCACCCCAACCCACACCGACACACCTTCCTCTCCCACCCCACCCCACCCCGACACACCTTTCTCTCCCACCCCACCCCATCCCGACACACCTTTCTCTCCCACACCACCCCAAAACACTTTCCGCTCCCACCCCACCCCACCCCGACACACCTTTCTCTCCCACACCACCCCGAAACAGCTTCCGCTCCCAAACCCACCCCCCACCGACACACCTTCCTCTCACACCCCACCCCGACACAACTTTCTCTCCCACCCCACCCCACCCCGACACACCCTCCTCTCCCACCCCACCCCACCGCGACACACCTTCCACTCCCACCACACCCCACCCCGACACACCTTCCCCTCCCACCCAAACCCACCCCGACACACCTTCCTCTCCAACCACACCCCACACCGACACAACTTCTCCCCCCATCCCACCCCATCCCGACACACCTACGCCTCCCACCCCACCCCACCCCGACACACCTTCCCCTCCCACCACACCCCGAAACACCTTCCCCTCCCACCCCACCACACCCCGACACACCTTCCTCTCCCACCCCACCCCACCCCGACACAAATTCCCCTCCCACCCCACCCCACCCCGACACACCTTCCTCTCCAACCGCACCCCGACACACCTTCCTCTCCCACCCCACCCTGACACACCTTACTCTCACACCCCACCCCACCCCGACACACCTTCCTCTCCCACCCCATCCAGACACACCTTTCTCTCGAACCCCACCCCACCCCGACACACCTTTCTCTCTCACCCCACCCCGAAACACCTTCCTCTCATACCACGCCCCACACCGACACACCTTCCTCTCCCACCCCACCTCGAAACACCATCCTCTCCCACCCCAACCCACACCGACACACCTTCCTCTCCCACCCCACCCCACCCCGACACACCTTTCTCTCCCACCCCACCCCATCCCGACACACCTTTCTCTCCCACACCACCCCAAAACACTTTCCGCTCCCACCCCACCCCAACCCGACACACCTTCCCCTCCCACACCACCCACCCAGACACACCTTCCCCTCCCACACCACCCCAACCCGACACACCATCCCCTCCCACCCCACCCCGACTCACCTTCCCCTCCCACCCCACCCCGACACACCTTCCCCTCACACACCACCCCACACCAACACACTTTCCTCTCCAACCCCACCCCGACACACCTTCCTCTCCCACCCCACCCCACCACAACACACCTTCCCCGCCCACCCCACCCCACCGAACCTCGACACACCTTTCTCTCCCACCACACCCCACGCCGAAACAACTTCCTCTCCCACCCCACCCCACACCGACACACCTTCCCGTCCCACCTCACCCCGCCCCGACACACCTTTCTCTCCCACAACACCCCATGTCGATACACCTTTCGCTCCCACCACACCCCACCCCGACACACCTTCCTCTCCCACCACACCACACCCCGACACACCTTCCTCTCCCACCCCAGCCCAACACACCTTCCTCTCCCACCCCACCCCACCCCGACACACCCTCTCCCAACCCAGCCCGACACACCTTCCTCCCTCACCCCACCCTACCCCGACATACCTTCCCCTCCCACCACAGCCCAACCCCGACCCACCTTCCTCTCCCACCCCACCCCACACCAACACACCTTCCCCTCCCACCACACCCCGACACACCGTCCTCTCCCACCCCACCCCACCCCGACACACCTTTCTCTCCCACCCCACCCCATCCCGACACACCTTTCTCTCCCACACCACCCCAAAACACTTTCCGCTCCCACCCCACCGCAACCCGACACACCTTTCTCTCCCACCCCACCCCGAAACACCTTCCTCTCTCACCACGCCCCACACCGACACACCTTCCTCTCCCACCCCACCCCCAAACACCATCCTATCCCACCCCAACCCACACCGACACACCTTCCTCTCCCACCCCACCCCACACCGACACACCTTCCTCTCCCACCCCACCCCACCCCGACACACCTTTCTCTCCCACCCCACCCCATCCCGACACACCTTTCTCTCCCACACCACCCCAAAACACTTTCCGCTCCCACCCCACCCCACCCCGACACACCTTTCTCTCCCACACCACCCCGAAACAGCTTCCGCTCCCAAACCCACCCCCCACCGACACACCTTCCTCTCACACCCCACCCCGACACAACTTTCTCTCCCACCCCACCCCACCCCGACACACCCTCCTCTCCCACCCCACCCCACCGCGACACACCTTCCACTCCCACCACACCCCACCCCGACACACCTTCCCCTCCCACCCAAACCCACCCCGACACACCTTCCTCTCCAACCACACCCCACACCGACACAACTTCTCCCCCCATCCCACCCCATCCCGACACACCTACCCCTCCCACCCCACCCCACCCCGACACACCTTCCCCTCCCACCACACCCCACCCCGACACAAATTCCCCTCCCACCCCACCCCACCCCGACACACCTTCCTCTCCAACCGCACCCCGACACACCTTCCTCTCCCACCCCACCCTGACACACCTTACTCTCACACCCCACCCCACCCCGACACACCTTCATCTCCCACCCCATCCAGACACACCTTCCTCTCACACCCCACCCCGACACAACTTTCTCTCCCACCACACCCCACCCCGACACACCCTCCTCTCCCACCCCACCCCACCGGGACACACCTTCCACTCCCACCACACCCCACCCCGACACACCTTCCTCTCCCACCCCACCCCGACACACCTTCCCCTCCCACCCAACCCCACCCCGAGACACCTTCCTCTCCCACCCCACCCCGACACACCTTCCACTCCCACCCCACCCCAGCCCGACACACCTTCCTGTCCCACCCCACCCCACCCCGACAAACCTTCCTCTCCCAACGCACCAAAACACGACACACCTTCCTCTCCCAACCCACCCCGACACACCTTCTACTCCAACCCCACCCCACCCCGACACACCTTCCTCTCCCAACCCACCCCACACCGACACACCTTCCTCTCCCACCACACCCCAACCCGACACAACTTCTCCTCCCACCCCACCCCAACACACATAACCCTCCCACCGGACCCCACCCCGACACACCTTCCCCTCCCACCCCACGCAGACACACCTTCCCCTCCCACCCCACCCCACACCGACACACCTTCCCCTCCCACCCCACCCCGACACAACTTCCCCCCCACACCACCCCAACCCGACACACCTTCCTCTCCCACCCCATCCAGACACACCTTTCTCTCCCACCCCACCCCACCCTGACACACCTTTCTGTCCCACACCACCCCGAAACAGCTTCCGCTCCCAAACCCACCCCCACCGACACACCTTCCTCTCACACCCCACCCCGACACAACTTTCTCTCCCACCCCACCCCACCCCGACACACCTTCCTCTCTCACCCCACACCACCCCGAAACACCTACCCCTCCCACCCCAACACACCTAACCCTCCTACCCCACCCCACCCTGACACACCTTCCCATCCCACCCCACCCCGACACACCTTCCCCTCCTACTACACCCCGAAACACCTTCCCCTCCCACCCCACCCCATCCCGACACACCTCCCTCTCCCACCCCACCCCACCCCGACACAACTTCCCCTCCCACCCCACCCCACCCCGACACACCGTCCTCTCCAACCGTACACCGACACACCTTCCTCTCCCACCCCACCCTGACACACCTTCCTCTCCCACCCGACCCCGACACACCATTCTCTCACACCACGCCCCACACCGACACACCTTCCTCTCCCACCCCACCCCGAAACACCATCCTCTCCCACCCCACCCCACCCCGACAAAACTTTCTCTCGCACACCACCCCATCCCGACACACCTTTCACTCCCACACCAACCCACCACGACACACCTTTCTCTCCCACCCCTCTCCGACACACCTTCCTTTCCCACCCCAACCCACCACGACACACCTTTCTCTCCCACCCCTCTCCGACACACCTTCCTCTCCCACCCCACCCTGACACACGTTCCTCTGCCACCCCACCCCACCCAGACACAACTTCTCCTAGCATCCCACCCCACCCCGACACACATTCCCCTCCCACCCCAACCCGACACACCTACCCCTCCAACCCAACCCCGACACACCTTCCCCTCCCACCCCACCCCACCCAGACACACCTTCCCCTCCCACCCCACCCCGACACACCTTCCCCTCCCAACCCACACCGACACACCTTCCCCTCCCACCCCACCCCACCACGACACACCTTCCCCGCCCTCCCCACCCCACCCCACCCTGAAACACCTTTCTCTCCCACCACACCCCACCAAGAAACACCTTCCTCTCCCACCCCAACCCACACCGACACACCTTCCCATCCCACCCCACCCCGACACGCCTTTCTCTCCCACTCCACCCCACCCGACACACCTTTCTCTCCCACAACACCAAGAAACACCTTCCTCTCCCACCCCGGCCCACACCGACATAGCTTTCTCTCCCACCCCACCCCGACACACCTTTCTCACCCAACCCCACCCCACGCCGACACACCTTTCTCTCCCACCCCACCCCACCCCGACACACCTTCCTCTCCCATCCCACCCCACCCCGACACATCTTCCTCCCCCACCAGACACCAACACACGTTCCTCTCCCACCCCACTCTAACCCGACTCACCTTCCCCTCCCACCCCACCCTGACACACCTTCCTCTCCCTCCCCACCTCACCCCGACACACCTTCCTCTCCCACCCCACCCCATCCCGACACACCTTCCACTTCCACCCCACCCCACCCCGACACACCTTCCTCTCCCAACCCAGCCCGACACACCTTCCTCGCTCAGCCCACCCTACACCGACATACCTTCCCCTCCCACCACGGCCCAACCCCGACCCACCTTCCTCTCCCGCCCCACCCCACCCCGACACAACTTACCCTCCCACGCCACCCCGACAAACCTTCCTCACCCACCCCACCCCACCCAGACACACCATCCCCTCCCACCCCACCCCAACCCGACACACCATTCCCTCCCACCCGTCCCCGACTCACCTTCCCCTCCCACCCCACCCTGACACACCTTCCCCTCCCACCCCACCCCACACCGACACACTTTCCTCTCCAACCCCACCCCGACACACCTTCCTCTCCCACCCCACCCCAACCCGACACACCTTTCTCTCCCACACCACCCCGACACACATTTCTCTCCCACCCCACCCCACCCCGACACACCTTCCTCGCCCACCACACCCCGACACACCTTCCACACACCACCCCACCCCGACACACCTTCCACTCCCACCCCACCCCACCCCGACACACCTTCCTCTCCCACCCCACCCTGACACACGTTCCTCTCCCACCCCAGCCCACCCCGACACACCTTCCTCTCCCACCCCAACCCACCCCAACACACATTCCTCTCCCACGCCACCCCGAAACACCTTCCTCTCTCACCGCACCCCACCCCGACACACCTTACTCTCCCACACCACCCCGACAAACCTTCCTCTCCCACCCCACCCCACCCCGACACACCTTCCTCTCCCACCCCACCCCGACACACCTTCCTCTCCCACCCCACCCTACGCTGACACACCTTCCTCCCCAACCACACCCAGACACACCCGCCACTCTCACCCCACCCTGACACACCTTCCTATCGCACCCCACCCCACACCGACACATCTACCTCTCCTACCACTCCCCACCGCGACACACCTTCCACTCCCACCCCACCCCAGCCCGACACACCTTCCCCTCCCACCCAACCCCACCCCGACACAACTTCCTCTCCCACCCCACCGCGACACACCTTCCACTCCCACCCCACCCCGACACAGCTTCCTCTCCCACCCCACCCCACACCGACACACTTTCCTCTCCAACCCCACCCCGACACACCTTCCTCTCCCACCCCACCCCACCCCGACACACCTTCCTCGCCCACCACACCCCGACACACCTTCCACACACCACCCCACCCCGACACACCTTCCACTCCCACCCCACCCCACCCCGACGCACCTTCCTCTCCCACCCCACCCAGACACACCTTCCCCACCCACCCCACCCAGACTCACGTTCCTCTCCCACCCCAGCCCACCCCGACACACCTTCCTCTCCCACCCCAACCCACCCCGACACACATTCCTCTCCCACGCCACCCCGAAACACCTTCCTCTCTCACCGCACCCCACCCCGACACACATTACTCTCCCACACCACCCCGACAAACCTTCCTCTCCAACCCCACCCCGACACACCTTCCTCTCCCACCCCACCCTACGCTGACACACCTTCCTCCCCAACCACACCCAGACACACCCTCCACTCTCACCCCACCCTGACACACCTTCCTATCGCACCCCACCCCACACCGACACATCTTCCTCTCCGACCCCTCCCCACCGCGACACACCTTCCACTCCCACCCCACCCCAGCCCGACACACCTTCCCCTCCCACCCAACCCCACCCCGACACACCTTCCTCTCCCACCCCACCCCGACACACCTTCCACTCCCACCCCACCAAAGCCCGACACACCTTCCTGTCCCCCCACACCCCACCCCGACAAACCTTCCTCTCCCAACGCACCCAAACCCGACACACCTTCCTCTCCCACCCCACCCTGACACACCTTCCCCTCCCAGCCCACCCCGACACACGTTCCTCTCCCACCCAACCCCACCCCGACACACCTTCCTCTCCCACCCCACCCCGACACACCTTCGTCTCCCACCCCCACGCCGACACACCTTCCTCTCCCACCCCACCCCGACACACCTTCCCCTCCCACCCCACCCCACCCCGACGCACCTTCCTCTCCCACCCCACCCCAAAACACCTTACCCTCCCACCCCACCCCAACCAGACATAACTTCATCTCTCACCCCACCACACCCCGACACACCTTCCTCTCCCACCCAGCCCACCCCGACACACCTTCGTCTCCCACACCACCCCACCTCGACACACCTTCCTCTCCCACCGCACCCCACCCCGACACACTTTCCAATCCCACCCCACCCCACCCCGACATACCTTCCTCTCCCACCCTACACTGACACATCTTCCCCTCCCACCCCACCCCACCCCGACACACCTTTCTCTCCCACCACACCCCGAAACACCTTCCTCTCCCACCCCACCCCGACACACCTTCCTCTCCCACCCCACCCCGACACAACTTCCTCTCCCACCCCACCCCGACACACCTTCCTCTCCCACCGCACCCCAACCCGACACACCTTCCACTCCCACCCAACCCCGACATACCTTCATCTCCCACCCCACCCCGACAAACCTTCCTCTCCCACTGCACCCCACCCCGACACACCTTCCCCTCCCACCCCACCCCGACACACCTTCCTTTCACACCCAACCCCACCCTGACACACCTTCCTCTCCCACCCCACCCCGACACATCTTCCCCTCCCACCCCACCCGGACACACCTTCCTTTCACACCCAACCCACCCTGACACACCTTCCTCTCCCACCCCACCCTGACACATCTTCCTCTCCCAGCCCACCTCACCCCGACACACCTTCCTCTCCCACCCCACCCCACCCCACCCCGACACAGCTTCCACTCCCCCCGCATCCCGTCACATCTTCCACTCCCACCCCACCCCAGCCCGACACACCTTCCTCTCCCACCCCACCCAAACCAGGCACACCTTCCTCTCCCACCCAACCCCGACACACCTTCGTCTCCCACCCCACCCCGACACAGCTTCCTCTCCCACCCCACCCCACCCCGACACACCTTCCTCTCCCACCCCACCCCACCCTGACACACCTTCCCCTCCCACCCCACCCCGACACACCTTCCTTTCACACCCAACCCCACACTGACACACCTTCCTCTCCCACCACACCCTGACACACCTTGCTCTCCCACCACACCCAAACCCGACACACCTTCCTCTCCCACCCCACCCCGATACACCTCCCCCTCCCACCACACCCTGACACACCTTCCTCTCCCACCCCACCCCCACACACCTTCTTGTCCCACTCCACCCCAACCCCGACACACCTTCCTCTCCCACCCCACCCCAACCCGATACACCTTCTGCTCCCACTCCACCCCACCCCAACACACCTTCGTATCCCACCCCACGCCGACACACCTTCCTCTCCCACCCCACCCCGACACACCTTCCCCTCCCACCCCACCCCACCCCGACGCACCTTCCTCTCCCACCCCACCCCACCCCGTAACACCTTCCTCTCCCACCCCACCCCAAAACACCTTACCCTCCCACCCCACCCCAACCAGACATAACTTCATCTCTCACCCCACCACACCCCGACACACCTTCCTCTCCCACCCAGCCCACCCCGACACACCTTCGCCTCCCACCCCACCCCACCTCGACACACCTTCCTCTCCCACCGCACCC
This sequence comes from Carcharodon carcharias, assembly GCF_017639515.1. Taxonomy (NCBI): domain Eukaryota; kingdom Metazoa; phylum Chordata; class Chondrichthyes; order Lamniformes; family Lamnidae; genus Carcharodon; species Carcharodon carcharias. The sequence continues at coordinate 4,463,598 of NW_024470654.1, read as the reverse complement.
CACCCCGACACACCTTCCAATCCCACCCCACCCCACCCCGACACACCTTTCTCTCCCACCACACCCCGAAACACCTTCCTCTCCCACCCCACCCCGACACACCTTCCTCTCCCACCCCACCCCGACACAACGTCCTCTCCCACCCCACCCCGACACACCTTTCTCTCCCACCCCACCCAACGCCGACACACCTTCCACTCCCACCCAACCCCGACATACCTTCATCTCCCACCCCACCCCGACAAACCTTCCTCTCCCACTGCACCCCACCCCGACACACCTTCCCCTCCCACCCCACCCCGACACACCTTCCCCTCCCACCCCACCCGGACACACCTTCCTTTCACACCCAACCCCACCCTGACACACCTTCCTCTCCCAGCCCACCCCGACACACCTTCCCCTCCCACCCCACCCGGACACACCTTCCTTTCACACCCAACCCACCCTGACACACCTTCCTCTCCCACCCCACCCTGACACATCTTCCTCTCCCACCCCACTTCACCCCGACACACCTTCCTCTCCCACCCCACCCCACCCCAACACAGCTTCCACTCCCCCCCCGTCCCGACACATCTTCCACTCCCACCCCACCCCGACACACCTTACACTCCCACCTCACCCCACCCCGACACACCTTCCTCTCCCACCCCACCCCGACACACCTTCCCCTCCCACCCCACCCAGACACACATTACTCTCCCACCCCAGCCCACCCCGACACACCTTCCTCTCCCACACCACCCCGACAAACCTTCCTCTACCACCCCACCCCACCCCGACACACCTTCCTCCCCCACCACACCCCGACACACCTTCCACTCCCACCCCACCCTGACACACCTTCCTCTCGCACGCCACCCCACACCGACACATCTTCCTCTCCCACCCCACCCCACCGCGACACACCTTCCACTCCCACCCCACCCCGACACACCTTCCCCTCCCACCACACCCCACCCCGACACACCTTCCTTCCCACCCCACCCCGACACACCTTCCACTCCCACCCCACCCCAGCCCGACACACCTTCCTGTCCCACCCCACCCCACACCGACAAACGTTCCTCTCCCAACGCACCAAAACACGACACACATTCCTCTCCCAACCCACCCCGACACACCTTCCTCTCCCAACCCACCCCACCCCGACAAACCTACCCCTCCCACGCCACCCCACTCCGACACAACTTCCTCTCCCACCACACCCCAAACCGACACAACTTCTCCTCCCACCCCACCCCACCCCGACACACCTTCCCCTCCCACCCCACGCAGACACACCTTCCCCTCCCACCCCACCCCACACCGACACATCTTCCCCTCCCACCCCACCCCGACACACCTTCCCCTCCCACACCACCCCAACCCGACACACCATCCCCTCCCACCCCACCCCACCCCGACACCTTCCCCTCCCACCCCAACCCGACACACCTACCCCTCCCACCCCACCCCGACACACCTTCCCCTCCCACCGAAACCCGATAAAACTTCCCCTCCCACCCCACCCCAACCCAACACACCTTCCACTCCCACCCCACGCCACCCAGACACACCTTCCCCTTCTACCCCACCCCAACCCGACACACCTTCCCCTCCCACACCACCCCACCCAGACACACCTTCCCTTCCCACGCCACCCCAACCCGACACACCATCCCCTCCCACCCCACCCCGACTCACGTTCCCCTCCCACCCCACCCCGACACACCTTCCCCTCCCACCCCACCCCACACTGACACACTTTCCTCTCCAACCCCACCCCGACACACCTTCCTCTCCCACCCCACCCCACCACAACACACCTAACCTCGACACACCTTTCTCTCCCACCACACCCCACCCCGAAACACCTTCCTCTCCCACCCCACCCCACACCGACACACCTTCCCGTCCCACCCCACCGCGACCTGACACACCTTTCTCTCCCACCCCACCCCGACACACATTTCTCTCCCACCCCACCCCACGCCGACACACCTTTCGCTCCCACCCCACCCCACCCCGACACACCTTCCTCTCCCACCACACCCCGACACACCTTCCACTCCCACCCCACCCCAACACACCTTCCACTCCCAATCCACCCCACCCCGACACACCTTCCTCTCCCAACCCAGCCCGACACACCTTGCTCCCTCGCCCCACCCTACCACGACATACCTTCCCCTCCCACCACAGCCCAACACCGACCCACCTTCCTCTCCCACCCCACCCCACACCAACACACCATCCCCTCCCACCCCACCCCGACACACCTTCCTCTCCCACCCCACCCAACCCCGACACAACTTCCTCTCCCACCCCACCCAGACACACCTTCCCCAACCACCCCAACGAGACACACGTTCCTCTCCCACCCCAGCCCACTCCGACACACCTTCCTCTCCCACCCCAACCCACACCGACACACATTCCTCTCCCACGCCACCCCGACACACCTTCCTCTCTCACCCCAACCCACCCCGAAACACATTACTCTCCCACACCATCCCGACAAACCTTCATCTCCCACTCCACCCCACCCCGACACACCTTCCTCTCCCACCCCACCCCACCCTGACACACCTTCCTCCCCAACCACACCCCGACATACCCTCCACTCTCACCCCACCCTGACACACCTTCCTCTCGCGCCCACCCCACACCGACACATCTTCCTCTCCCACCCCACCCCACTGGGACACACCTTCCACTCCCACACAACCCCACCCCGACACACCTTCCTCTCCCACCCCACCGCGACACACCTTCCTCTCGCACCCCACCCCACACCGACACAGCTTCCTCTCCCACCCCACACCACCCCAACACACATTCCTCTCCCACCCCACCCCGAAATACCTTCATCTCCCACCCCACTCCAACCCGGCACACCTTTCTCTACCACACCACCCCGAAACACCTTCCGCTCCCACCCCACCCCACACCGACACACCTTGCCCTCCCACCCCACCCCGACACAACTTTCTCTCCCACCCCACCCCACCCCGACACAACTTCCCCTCCCACCGCACCACACCCCAACACACCTTCCCCTTCCACCCCACCCCACCCCGACACACCTTCCCCTCCCACCCCAACTGACACACCTTCCTCTCCCACCCCACCCCGACACACCTTCCTCTCCCACCCCACCCCACCCCGACACAACTTCCCCTCCCACCCCAACCCGACACACCTTCCCCTCCCACCCCAACCCGAAACACCTTCCTCTCCCACCCCACCCCGACGCATCTTCTACTCCCATACCACCCCACCCCGAAACACCTTCCTCTTCCACCCCACCCCAAAACACCTTCCTCTCCCACCCCACCCCACCCCTGCAAACCTACACCTCCCACGCCACCCCTCCCTGACACACCTTCCCCTCCAACCACACCCCACACCGACACAACTTCTCCTCCCATCCCACCCCACCCCGACACACCTACCCCTCCCACCCCACCACACCTAACCCTCCTACCCCACCCCACCCTGACACACCTTCCCCTCCCACCCCACCCCACTCCGACACACCATCCCCTCCCACCACACCCCGAAACACCTTCCCCTCCCACCCCACCACACCCCGACACACCTTCCCCTCCCACCTAACCCCACCCCGACACACCTTCCTCTCCAACCGCACCCCGACACACCTTCCTCTCCGAGCCCACCCTGACACACCTTACTCTCACACCCCACCCCACCCCGACACACCTTCCTCTCCCACCCCATCCAGACACACCTTTCTCTCCCACCCCACCCCGACACACCTTTCTCTCCCACCCCACCCCAAAACATCTTCCTCTCCCACCACGCCCCACACCGACACACCTTCCTCTCCCACCCCACCCCGAAACACCATCCTCTCCCACCCCAACCCACACCGACACACCTTCCTCTCCCACCCCACCCCACCCCGACACACCTTTCTCTCCCACCCCACCCCATCCCGACACACCTTTCTCTCCCACACCACCCCAAAACACTTTCCGCTCCCACCCCACCCCACCCCGACACACCTTTCTCTCCCACACCACCCCGACACACCTTTCTCTCCCACCCCACCCCACCCCGACACGCCCTCCTCGCCCACCCCACCCCATCCCGACACACCTTCCTCTCTCACCCCACACCACCCCGACACACCTTACCCTCCCACCGCACCCCACCCCGACACACCATCCCCTTCCACCCCACCCCGACACACCTTCCCCTCCCACCTCAGCACGACACACCTTATTCTCCCAGCAAACACCACCCCGACACACCTTCCTCTCCCACCCCACCCCGACACATCTTCCTCTCCCTCACCACCCCGACACAGCTTCCTCTCCCAACCCACACCACCCCGACACACATTCCTCTCCCACCCCACCCCGACACACCTTCCTCTCCCACCCCACACCGACGCACCTTCCTCACCCACCCCACCCCGAAACACCTTCCTCTCCCACCCCACTCCACCCCGACACACCTTTCTCTCCCACACCACCCCGAAACACCTTCCGCTCCCACCCCACCCCACACCGACACACCTTCCCCTCCCACCCCACCCCGACACACATTTCTCTCCCACCCCACCCCACCCCGACACAACTTCCCCTCCCACCGCACCCCACACCGACACACCTTCCCCTCCCACCCCAACTGACACACCTTCCTCTCCCACCCCACCCCGACACACCTTCCTCTCCCACCCCACCCCGACGCACCTCCCCCTCCCACCCCACCCCGAAGCAACTCCCCCTCCCACCCCACCCCGACACACCTTCCTCTCCCACCCCACCCCACCCCGACACCCCTTCCACTCCCACCCCACCCCGACACACCTTCCCCTCCCACCCCAACCCGAAACACCTTCCTCTCCAACCCCACCCCGAAACACCTTCTACTCCCACACCACCCCACCCCGAAACACCTTCCTCTCCCACCCCAAAACACCTTCCTCTCCCACCCCACCCCACCCCTACAAACCTACCCCTCCCACGCCACCCCACCCCAACACACCTTCTCCTCCCAACCCACCCCACCCCGACACACCTACCACTCCCACCCCAACACACCTAACCCTCCTACCCCACCCCACCCTGACACACCTTCCCCTCCCACCCCACCCCACCCCGACACACCTTCCCCTCCCACCACACCCCGAAACACCTTCCCCTCCCACCCCACCCCATCCCGACACACCTTCCTCTCCCACCCCACCCCACCCCGACACACCATCCCCTCCCACCCCACCCCGACACAACTTCCCCTCCCACCCCACCCCACCCCGACACACCTTCCTCTCCAACCGCACCCCGACACACCTTCCTCTCCCACCCCACCCTGACACACCTTACTCTCACACCCTACCCCACCCCGACACACCTTCCTCTCACTCCCCACCCAGACACACCATTCTCTCCCACCCCACCCGACCCCGACACACCTTCCTCTCCCACCCCACCCCGAAACACCATCCTCTCCCACCCCAACCCACACCGACACACCTTCCTCTCCCACCCCACCCCACCCCGACACAACTTTCTCTCGCAACCCACCCCATCCCGACACACCTTTCTCTCCCACACCACCCCACCAAGACACACCTTTCTCTCCCACCCCACCCCGGCACACCTTCCCCTCCCACACCAACCCGCCATGACACACCTTTCTCTCCCACCCCACTCCGACACACCTTCCTCTCCCACCCCACCCTGACACACGTTCCTCTGCCACCCCACCCCAACCCGCCACACCTTCCCCTCCCACCCCAACCCGAAACACCTTCCTCTCCAACCCCACCCCGACACACCTTCTACTCCCACACCACCCCACCCCGAAACACCTTCCTCTCCCACCCCACCCCAACACACCTTCCTCTCCCACCCCACCCCACCCCTGCAAACCTACACCTCCCACGCCACCCCTCCCTGACACACCTTCCCCTCCAACCTCACCCCACACCGACACAACTTCTCCTCCCATCCCACCCCACCCCGACACACCTACCCCTCCCACCCCAACACACCTAACCCTCCTACCCCACCCCACCCTGACACACCTTCCCCTCCCACCCCACCCCACTCCGACACACCATCCCCTCCCACCACACCCCGAAACACCTTCCCCTCCCACCCCAACACACCCCGACACACCTTCCCCTCCCACCTAACCCCACCCCGACACACCTTCCTCTCCAACCGCACCCCGACACACCTTCCTCTCCGAGCCCACCCTGACACACCTTACTCTCACACACCACCCCACCCCGACACACCTTCCTCTCCCACCCCATCCAGACACACCTTTCTCTCCCACCCCACCCCGACACACCTTTCTCTCCCACCCCACCCCAAAACATCTTCCTCTCCCACCACGCCCCGAAACACCATCCTCTCCCACCCCAACCCACACCGACACACCTTCCTCTCCCACCCCACCCCACCCCGACACACCTTTCTCTCCCACCCCACCCCATCCCGACACACCTTTCTCTCCCACACCACCCCAAAACACTTTCCGCTCCCACCCCACCCCACCCCGACACACCTTTCTCTCCCACACCACCCCGACACACCTTTCTCTCCCACCCCACCCCACCCCGACACGCCCTCCTCGCCCACCCCACCCCATCCCGACACTCTTTCCTCTCTCACCCCACACCACCCCGACACACCTTACCCTCCCACCGCACCCCACCCCGACACACCATCCCCTTCCACCCCACCCCGACACACCTTCCCCTCCCACCTCAGCACGACACACCTTATTCTCCCAGCAAACCCCACCCCGACACACCTTCCTCTCCCACCCCACCCCGACACATCTTCCTCTCCCTCACCACCCCGACACAGCTTCCTCTCCCAACCCACACCACCCCGACACACATTCCTCTCCCACCCCACCCCGACACACCTTCCTCTCCCACCCCACACCGACGCACCTTCCTCGCCCACCCCACCCCGAAACACCTTCCTCTCCCACCCCACTCCACCCCGACACACCTTTCTCTCCCACACCACCCCGAAACACCTTCCGCTCCCACCCCACCCCACACCGACACACCTTCCCCTCCCACCCCACCCCGACACACATTTCTCTCCCACCCCACCCCACCCCGACACAACTTCCCCTCCCACCGCACCCCACACCGACACACCTTCCCCTCCCACCCCAACTGACACACCTTCCTCTCCCACCCCACCCCGAAGCAACTCCCCCTCCCACCCCACCCCGACACACCTTCCTCTCCCACCCCACCCCACCCCGACACCCCTTCCACTCCCACCCCACCCCGACACACCTTCCCCTCCCACCCCAACCCGAAACACCTTCCTCTCCAACCCCACCCCGAAACACCTTCTACTCCCACACCACCCCACCCCGAAACACCTTCCTCTCCCACCCCACCCCAACACACCTTCCTCTCCCACCCCACCCCACCCCTACAAACCTACCCCTCCCACGCCACCCCACCCCAACACACCTTCTCCTCCCAACCCACCCCACCCCGACACACCTACCACTCCCACCCCAACACACCTAACCCTCCAACCCCACCCCACCCTGACACACCTTCCCCTCCCACCCCACCCCACCCCGACACACCTTCCCCTCTCACCACACCCCGAAACACCTTCCCCTCCCACCCCACCCCATCCCGACACACCTTCCTCTCCCACCCCACCCCACCCCGACACACCATCCCCTCCCACCCCACCCCGACACAACTTCCCCTCCCACCCCACCCCACCCCGACACACCTTCCTCTCCAACCGCACCCCGACACACCTTCCTCTCCCACCCCACCCTGACACACCTTACTCTCACACCCTACCCCACCCCGACACACCTTCCTCTCCCACCCCACCCAGACACACCATTCTCTCCCACCCCACCCGACCCCGACACACCTTCCTCTCCCACCCCACCCCGAAACACCATCCTCTCCCACCCCAACCCACACCGACACACCTTCCTCTCCCACCCCACCCCACCCCGACACAACTTTCTCTCGCAACCCACCCCATCCCGACACACCTTTCTCTCCCACACCACCCCACCAAGACACACCTTTCTCTCCCACCCCACCCCGGCACACCTTCCCCTCCCACACCAACCCGCCATGACACACCTTTCTCTCCCACCCCACTCCGACACACCTTCCTCTCCCACCCCACCCTGACACACGTTCCTCTGCCACCCCACCCCAACCCGCCACATCTTCCCCTCCCACCCCAACCCGAAACACCTTCCTCTCCAACCCCACCCCGACACACCTTCTACTCCCACACCACCCCACCCCGAAACACCTTCCTCTCCCACCCCACCCCAACACACCTTCCTCTCCCACCCCACCCCACCCCTACAAACCTACCCCTCCCATGCCACCACACCCCAACACACCTTCTCCTCCCATCCCACCCCACCCCGACACACCTACCCCTCCCACCCCAACACACCTAACCCTCCTACCCCACCCCACCCTGACACACCTTCCCCTCCCACCCCACCCCCCCCCGACACACCTTCCCCTCCCACCACACCCCGAAACACCTTCCCCTCCCACCCCACCCCATCCCGACACACCTTCCTCTCCCACCCCACCCCACCCCGACACACCATCCCCTCCCACCCCACCCCGACACAACTTCCCCTCCCACCCCACCCCACCCCGACACACCTTCCTCTCCAACCGCACCCCGACACACCTTCCTCTCCCACCCCACCCTGACACACCTTACTCTCACACCCTACCCCACCCCGACACACCTTCCTCTCCCACCCCACCCAGACACACCATTCTCTCCCACCCCACCCGACCCCGACACAACTTTCTCTCGCACCCCACCCCATCCCGACACACCTTTCTCTCCCACACCACCCCACCACGACACACCTTTCTCTCCCACCCCACCCCGGCACACCTTCCCCTCCCACCCCAACCCGCCATGACACACCTTTCTCTCACACCCCACTCCGACACACCTTCCTCTCCCACCCCACCCTGACACACGTTCCTCTGCCACCCCACCCCAACCCGCCACACCTTCGTCTCCCACCCCACCCCAACACACCTTCCTCTCCCACCCCACCCCACCCTGACACAGCTTCTCCTCCCATCCCACCCCACCACGACACACATTCCACTCCCACCCCAACCCGACACACCTGCCCCTCCCACCCCACCCCGACACACCTTCCCCTCCCACCGCACCCCGACAAACCTTCCCCTCCCACCCCACCCCAATCCGACACACCTTCCTCTCCCACCCCACCCCACCCAGACACACCTTCCCCTCCCACCCCACCCCAACACACCATCCCCTCCCACCCCACCCCGACACACCTTCCTCTCCCAACCCACCCTGACACACCTTCCTCTCCCACCCCACCCCGACACACATTCCTCTCCCACCACACCCCGCCACACCTTCCTCTCCCACCCACCCCACCCCGACACACCTTCCCTTCCCACCCCACCCCGACACACCATCCACTCCCACCCCACCCCACCCCGACACAACTTCTCCTAGCATCCCACCCCACCCCGACACACATTCCCCTCCCACCCCAACCCGACACACCTACCCCTCCAACCCAACCCCGACACACCTTCCACTCCCACCGCACCCCAACTAAACTTCCCCTCCCACCCCACTCCAAACCGACACACCTTCCCCTCCCACATCACCCCACCCTGACAAACCTTCCCCTCCCAGCCCAACCCAACCCGACACACCATCCCCTCCCACCACACCCCGACACACCTTCCCCTCCCACCCCACTCCGACACACCTTCCTCTCCCAACCCACCCTGACACACCTTCCTCTCCCACCCCACCCCGACACACATTCCTCTCCCACCACACCCCGCCACACCTTCCCTTCCCACCCCACCCCGACACACCATCCACTCCCACCCCACCCCACCCCGACACAACTTCTCCTAGCATCCCACCTCACCCCGACACACATTCCCCTCCCACCCCAACCCGACACACCTACCCCTCCAACCCAACCCCGACACACCTTCCCCTCCCACCGCACCGCAACTAAACTTCCCCTCCCACCCCACCCCAAACCGACACACCTTCCCCTCCCACCCCACCCCACCCTGACAAACCTTCCCCTCCCACCCCAACCCAACCCGACACACCTTCCCCTCCCACCCCACCCCAACCAGACACACCTTCCCCTCCCACCCCACCCCAACCCGACACACCATCCCCTCCCACACCACCCCGACACACCTTCCCCTCCCACCCCACCCCGACACACCTTCCCCTCCCACCCCACCCCACCACGACACACCTTCCCTGCCCTCCCCACCCCACCGCACCCCGACACACCTTTCTCTCGCACCACACCATACCACGAAACACATTCCTCTCCCACCCCAACCCACACCGACACACCTTCCCGTCCCACCCCACCCCGACACACCTTTCTCTCCCACCAGACCCCACCCCGACACACCTTTCTCTCCCACACCACCCCACCCCGACACACCTTCCTCTCCCAGCACACCCCGACACACCTTCCTCTCCCACCCCACCCCACCCCGACACATCTTCCTCCCCCACCAGACACCGACACACCTTCCTCTCCCACCCCACTCTAACCCGACACACCTTCCCCTCCCACCCCACCCTGACACACCTTCCTCTCCCACCCCACCTCACCCCGACACACCTTCCTCTCCCACCCCGCCCCTTCCCGACACACCTTCCACTCCCACCCCACCCCACCCCGACACACCTTCCTCTCCCACCCCACCCCGACACACCTTCCTCTCCCAACCCAGCCCGACACACCTTCCTCGCTCACCCCACCCTACACCGACATACCATCCCCTCCCACCACAGCCCAACCCCGACCCACCTTCCTCTCCCGCCCCACCCCACCCCGACACAACTTACCCTCCCACGCCACCCCGACAAACCTTCCTCACCCACCCCACCCCACCCCGACACAATTTCCTCTCCCACCCCACCCAGACACACCTTCCCCTCCCACCCCAGCCCACCCCAACACACTTTCCACTTCCACCCCACCCCACACCGACACATCTTCCTCTCCCACCCCACCCCACCGCGACACACCTTCCACTCCCACCCAACCCCACCCCTACACACCTTCCCCTCCCACTCCACCGCACCCCGACACACCTTCCACTCCCACCCCACCCCGACACACCTTCCACTCCCACCCCACCCCAGCCCGACACACCTTCCTGTCCCCCTCCACCCCACCCTGACAAACCTTCCTCTCCCAACGCACCCAAACATGGCACACCTTCCTCTCCCACCCCACCCCGACACACCTTCTACTCCAACCCCACCCCACCCTGACACACCTTCCTCTCCCACCCCACCCCGACACACCTTCCTCTCCCACCCCACCCCATACCCGACACACCTTCTACTCCAACCCCACCCCGACACACCTTCCTCACCCACCCCACCCCATACCCGACACACCTTCTACTCCACCCCACCCCGACACACCTTCCTCTCCCACCCCACCCTGTACCCGACACACCTTCTACTCCAACCCCACCCCGACACACCTTCCTCTCCCAACCAACCCCTCCCCGACAAACCTACCCCTCCCACGCCACCCCACCCCGACACACCTTCCTCTCCCAACACACCCCACCCCAACACAACTTCTCCTCCCAGACCACACAGACACACCTTCCCCTCCCACACCACACCACCCAGACACACCTTCCCCTCCCAGACCACACAGACACACCTTCCCCTCCCACACCACACCACCCCGACACACCTTCCCCTCCCACCGCACCCCGACAAACCTTCCCCTCCCACCCCAACCCAACCCGACACACCTTCCCCTCCCACCTCACCCCACCCAGACACACCTTCCCCTTCCACCCCACCCCAACCCGACACACCTTCCCCTCCCACACCAACCCACCCAGACACACCTTCCCCTCCCACCCCACCCCAACCCGACACACCATCCCCTCCCACCCGTCCCCGACTCACCTTCCCCTCCCACCCCACCCTGACACACCTTCCCCTCCAACCCCACCCCACCACACCACAACACACCTTCCCCGCCCTCCCCACCCCACCCCACCTCGACACACCTTTCTCTCCAACCACACCCCACCCTGAAACACCTTCCTCTCCCACCCCACCCCACACGGACATACCTTCCCGTCCCACCCCACCCCGCCCCGACACACCTTTCTCTCCCACCCCACCCCGACACACATTTCTCTCCCACAACACCCCGAAACACCTTCCTCTCCCACCCTACCCCACACCGACACAGCTTTCTCTCCCACACCACCCCGACACACATTTCTCTCCCACCCCACCCCACGCCGACACACCTTTCGCTCCCACCCCACCCCACCCCGACACACCTTCCTCGCCCACCACACCCCGACACACCTTCCACACACCACCCCACCCCGACACACCTTCCACTCCCACCCCACCCCACCCCGACACACCTTCCTCTCCCACCGCAGCCTGACACGCCGTCCTCTCCCACCCCACCCCACCCCAACACACCTTCCTCTCCCACCCCAACCAGACACATCTTCCCCACCCACCCCACCCAGACACACGTTCCTCTCCCACCCCAGCCCACCCCGACACACCTTCCTCTCCCACCCCAACCCACCCCGACACACATTCCTCTCCCACGCCACCCCGAAACACCTTCCTCTCTCACCGCACCCCACCCCGACACACATTACTCTCCCACACCACCCCGACAAACCTTCCTCTCCCACCCCACCCCACCCCGACACACCTTCCTCTCCCACCCCACCCCACGCTGACACACCTTCCTCCCCAACCACACCCCGACACACCTTCCTCTCGCACCCCACCCCACTCCGACACAGCTTCCTCTCCCACCCCACACCACGCCTACAAACCTACCCCTCCCACGCCACCCCACCCCGACACACCTTCCTCTCCAACCACACCCCACCCTGACACAACTTCGCCTCCCATCCCACCCAACCCCGACACACCTACCCCTCCCACCCCAACACACCCAGACACAACTTCTCCTAGCATCCCACCCCACCCCGACACACATTCCCCTCCCACACCACCCCACCCCGACACACCTTCCCTTCCCACCCCACCCCGACACACCTTCCACTCCCACCCCACCCCACCCAGACACAACTTCTCCTAGCATCCCACCCCACCCCGACACACATTCCCCTCCCACCCCAACCCGACACACCTACCCCTCCAACCCAACCCCGACACACCTTCCCCTCCCACCCCACCCGAAACCGACACACCTTCCCCTCCCACCCCACCCCACCCAGACACACCTTCCCCTCCCACCCCACCCCGACACACCTTCCCCTCCCAACCCACACCGACACACCTTCCCCTCCCACCCCACCCCACCACGACACACCTTCCCCGCCCTCCCCACCCCACCCCACCCTGAAACACCTTTCTCTCCCACCACACCCCACCAAGAAACACCTTCCTCTCCCACCCCAACCCACACCGACACACCTTCCCATCCCACCCCACCCCGACACGCCTTTCTCTCCCACTCCACCCCACCCGACACACCTTTCTCTCCCACAACACCAAGAAACACCTTCCTCTCCCACCCCGGCCCACACCGACATAGCTTTCTCTCCCACCCCACCCCGACACACCTTTCTCACCCAACCCCACCCCACGCCGACACACCTTTCTCTCCCACCCCACCCCACCCCGACACACCTTCCTCTCCGATCCCACCCCACCCCGACACATCTTCCTCCCCCACCAGACACCAACACACGTTCCTCTCCCACCCCACTCTAACCCGACTCACCTTCCCCTCCCACCCCACCCTGACACACCTTCCTCTCCCTCCCCACCTCACCCCGACACACCTTCCTCTCCCACCCCACCCCATCCCGACACACCTTCCACTTCCACCCCACCCCACCCCGACACACCTTCCTCTCCCAACCCAGCCCGACACACCTTCCTCGCTCAGCCCACCCTACACCGACATACCTTCCCCTCCCACCACGGCCCAACCCCGACCCACCTTCCTCTCCCGCCCCACCCCACCCCGACACAACTTACCCTCCCACGCCACCCCGACAAACCTTCCTCACCCACCCCACCCCACCCAGACACACCATCCCCTCCCACCCCACCCCAACCCGACACACCATTCCCTCCCACCCGTCCCCGACTCACCTTCCCCTCCCACCCCACCCTGACACACCTTCCCCTCCCACCCCACCCCACACCGACACACTTTCCTCTCCAACCCCACCCCGACACACCTTCCTCTCCCACCCCACCCCAACCCGACACACCTTTCTCTCCCACACCACCCCGACACACATTTCTCTCCCACCCCACCCCACCCCGACACACCTTCCTCGCCCACCACACCCCGACACACCTTCCACACACCACCCCACCCCGACACACCTTCCACTCCCACCCCACCCCACCCCGACACACCTTCCTCTCCCACCCCACCCTGACACACGTTCCTCTCCCACCCCAGCCCACCCCGACACACCTTCCTCTCCCACCCCAACCCACCCCAACACACATTCCTCTCCCACGCCACCCCGAAACACCTTCCTCTCTCACCGCACCCCACCCCGACACACCTTACTCTCCCACACCACCCCGACAAACCTTCCTCTCCCACCCCACCCCACCCCGACACACCTTCCTCTCCCACCCCACCCCGACACACCTTCCTCTCCCACCCCACCCTACGCTGACACACCTTCCTCCCCAACCACACCCAGACACACCCGCCACTCTCACCCCACCCTGACACACCTTCCTATCGCACCCCACCCCACACCGACACATCTACCTCTCCTACCACTCCCCACCGCGACACACCTTCCACTCCCACCCCACCCCAGCCCGACACACCTTCCCCTCCCACCCAACCCCACCCCGACACAACTTCCTCTCCCACCCCACCGCGACACACCTTCCACTCCCACCCCACCCCGACACAGCTTCCTCTCCCACCCCACCCCACCCTGACACACCTTCCCCTCCCACCCCACCCCACACCGACACACTTTCCTCTCCAACCCCACCCCGACACACCTTCCTCTCCCACCCCACCCCACCCCGACACACCTTCCTCGCCCACCACACCCCGACACACCTTCCACACACCACCCCACCCCGACACACCTTCCACTCCCACCCCACCCCACCCCGACGCACCTTCCTCTCCCACCCCACCCAGACACACCTTCCCCACCCACCCCACCCAGACTCACGTTCCTCTCCCACCCCAGCCCACCCCGACACACCTTCCTCTCCCACCCCAACCCACCCCGACACACATTCCTCTCCCACGCCACCCCGAAACACCTTCCTCTCTCACCGCACCCCACCCCGACACACATTACTCTCCCACACCACCCCGACAAACCTTCCTCTCCAACCCCACCCCGACACACCTTCCTCTCCCACCCCACCCTACGCTGACACACCTTCCTCCCCAACCACACCCAGACACACCCTCCACTCTCACCCCACCCTGACACACCTTCCTATCGCACCCCACCCCACACCGACACATCTTCCTCTCCGACCCCTCCCCACCGCGACACACCTTCCACTCCCACCCCACCCCAGCCCGACACACCTTCCCCTCCCACCCAACCCCACCCCGACACACCTTCCTCTCCCACCCCACCCCGATACACCTTCCACTCCCACCCCACCAAAGCCCGACACACCTTCCTGTCCCCCCACACCCCACCCCGACAAACCTTCCTCTCCCAACGCACCCAAACCCGACACACCTTCCTCTCCCACCCCACCCTGACACACCTTCCCCTCCCAGCCCACCCCGACACACGTTCCTCTCCCACCCAACCCCACCCCGACACACCTTCCTCTCCCACCCCACCCCGACACACCTTCGTCTCCCACCCCACGCCGACACACCTTCCTCTCCCACCCCACCCCGACACACCTTCCCCTCCCACCCCACCCCACCCCGACGCACCTTCCTCTCCCACCCCACCCCAAAACACCTTACCCTCCCACCCCACCCCAACCAGACATAACTTCATCTCTCACCCCACCACACCCCGACACACCTTCCTCTCCCACCCAGCCCACCCCGACACACCTTCGTCTCCCACACCACCCCACCTCGACACACCTTCCTCTCCCACCGCACCCCACCCCGACACACTTTCCAATCCCACCCCACCCCACCCCGACATACCTTCCTCTCCCACCCTACACCGACACATCTTCCCCTCCCACCCCACCCCACCCCGACACACCTTTCTCTCCCACCACACCCCGAAACACCTTCCTCTCCCACCCCACCCCGACACACCTTCCTCTCCCACCCCACCCCGACACAACTTCCTCTCCCACCCCACCCCGACACACCTTCCTCTCCCACCGCACCCCAACCCGACACACCTTCCACTCCCACCCAACCCCGACATACCTTCATCTCCCACCCCACCCCGACAAACCTTCCTCTCCCACTGCACCCCACCCCGACACACCTTCCCCTCCCACCCCACCCCGACACACCTTCCTTTCACACCCAACCCCACCCTGACACACCTTCCTCTCCCACCCCACCCCGACACACCTTCCCCTCCCACCCCACCCGGACACACCTTCCTTTCACACCCAACCCACCCTGACACACCTTCCTCTCCCACCCCACCCTGACACATCTTCCTCTCCCAGCCCACCTCACCCCGACACACCTTCCTCTCCCACCCCACCCCACCCCGACACAGCTTCCACTCCCCCCGCATCCCGTCACATCTTCCACTCCCACCCCACCCCAGCCCGACACACCTTCCTCTCCCACCCCACCCAAACCCGGCACACCTTCCTCTCCCACCCAACCCCGACACACCTTCGTCTCCCACCCCACCCCGACACAGCTTCCTCTCCCACCCCACCCCACCCCGACACACCTTCCTCTCCCACCCCACCCCACCCTGACACACCTTCCCCTCCCACCCCACCCCGACACACCTTCCTTTCACACCCAACCCCACACTGACACACCTTCCTCTCCCACCACACCCTGACACACCTTGCTCTCCCACCACACCCAAACCCGACACACCTTCCTCTCCCACCCCACCCCGATACACCTCCCCCTCCCACCACACCCTGACACACCTTCCTCTCCCACCCCACCCCCACACACCTTCTTGTCCCACTCCACCCCAACCCCGACACACCTTCCTCTCCCACCCCACCCCAACCCGATACACCTTCTGCTCCCACTCCACCCCACCCCAACACACCTTCGTATCCCACCCCACGCCGACACACCTTCCTCTCCCACCCCACCCCGACACACCTTCCCCTCCCACCCCACCCCACCCCGACGCACCTTCCTCTCCCACCCCACCCCACCCCGTAACACCTTCCTCTCCCACCCCACCCCAAAACACCTTACCCTCCCACCCCACCCCAACCAGACATAACTTCATCTCTCACCCCACCACACCCCGACACACCTTCCTCTCCCACCCAGCCCACCCCGACACACCTTCGCCTCCCACCCCACCCCACCTCGACACACCTTCCTCTCCCACCGCACCCCACCCCGACACACCTTCCAATCCCACCCCACCCCACCCCGACACACCTTTCTCTCCCACCACACCCCGAAACACCTTCCTCTCCCACCCCACCCCGACACACCTTCCTCTCCCACCCCACCCCGACACAACGTCCTCTCCCACCCCACCCCGACACACCTTTCTCTCCCACCCCACCCAACGCCGACACACCTTCCACTCCCACCCAACCCCGACATACCTTCATCTCCCACCCCACCCCGACACACCTTTCTCTCCCACCCCACCCAACGCCGACACACCTTCCACTCCCACCCAACCCCGACATACCTTCATCTCCCACCCCACCCCGACAAACCTTCCTCTCCCACTGCACCCCACCCCGACACACCTTCCCCTCCCACCCCACCCCGACACACCTTCCCCTCCCACCCCACCCGGACACACCTTCCTTTCACACCCAACCCCACCCTGACACACCTTCCTCTCCCAGCCCACCCCGACACACCTTCCCCTCCCACCCCACCCGGACACACCTTCCTTTCACACCCAACCCACCCTGACACACCTTCCTCTCCCACCCCACCCTGACACATCTTCCTCTCCCACCCCACTTCACCCCGACACACCTTCCTCTCCCACCCCACCCCACCCCAACACAGCTTCCACTCCCCCCCCGTCCCGACACATCTTCCACTCCCACCCCACCCCAGCCCGACACACCTTCCTCTCCCACCCAACCCCGACACACCTTCGTCTCCCACCCCACCCCGACACAGCTTCCTCTCCCACCCCACCCCACCCCGACACACCTTCCTCTCCCACCCCACCTCACCCCGACACACCTTCCCCTCCCACCCCACCCCGACACACCTTCCTTTCACACCCAACCCCACACTGACACACCTTCCTCTCCCACCACACCCAAACCCGACACACCTTCCTCTCCCACCCCACCCCGATACACCTCCCCCTCCCACCACCCCCTGACACACCTTCCTCTCCCACACCAAGCCGACATACTTTCCCCTCCCACCCCACCTCACCACGACACACCTTCCCCTCCCACCCCACCCCACCCCGACACACCTTCCTCTCCCACCCCACCCCGACACACCTTCCTCTCCCACCCCACCCCACCCCGACACACCTTCTGCTCCCACCCCACCCCACCCCGACACACCTTCGTATCCCACCCCACCCCGACACACCTTCCTCTCCCACCCCACCCCGACACACCTTCCCCTCCCACCCCACCTCACCCCGACACACCTTCCTCTCCCACCCCACCACACCCCGACACACCTTCCACTCCCACCCCACCCCGACACACCTTCCCCTCCCACCCCACCCCACACCGACACACCTTCCTCTCCCACACGACCCCACCCCAACACACCTTCCCCTCCCACCCCGCCCCGACACACCTTCCCCTCCCACCCCACCCCGACACACCTTCCTCTCCCACCCCACCACACCCCGACACACCTTCATCTCCCAACCCACCCCGACACACCTTCCTCTCCCACCCCACCCCGAGACACCTTCCCCTCCCACCCCACCCCACCCCGACACACCTTCCTCTCCCACCCCACCCCGACACACGTTCCTCTCCCACCCCACCCCGACACACCTTCCTCTCCCACCCCACCCCACCCCACCCCGACACACCTTCCTCTCCCACCCCACCCCGACACACCTTCCTCTCCCACCCCACCACGACACACCTACCCCTCCCACCCCACCCCGACACACCTTCCTCTCCCACCCCACAACGACACACCTACCCCTCCCACCCCAACCCGACACACCTTCCTCTCCCACCCCACCCCACCCCGACACACCTTGCTCTCCCACCCCACACCGACACACCTCCGTCTCCCACCCCACCCCACCCCGACACACATTCCCCTCCCACCCCACTCCACCCCGACACACCTTCCCCTCCCACCCCACTCCGACACACCTTCCCCTCCCACCCCACTCCACCCCAACACACCTTCCCCTCCCACCCCACACCACCCCGACACACCTTCCCCTCCCACCCAACCCCGACACACCTTCCCCTCCCACCCCACCCCGACACACCTTCCCCTCCGACCCCACCCCGATGCACCTTCCTCTCCCACCCCACCCCACCCCGACACACCTTCCCCTCCCACCCCACCCCACCCCGACACACCTTCCCCTCCCACCCCACCCCACCCCAACACACCTTCCTTTCCCAACTCACCACACCCCGACACATCTTGCCCTCCCACCCCACCCCACCCCAACACACTTTCCACCCCCACCCCACCCCACCCCGACACACCTTCCCATCCCACCCCACCCCGACACACCTTCCTCTCCTACCCCACCCCACCCCGACACACCTTCCTCTCCCACCGCACCCCACCCCGACACACCTTCCCCTCCCACCCCACCACGACACACCTTCCTCTCCCACCCCACCCCGACACACCTTCCTCTCCCACCCCACCCCGACACACCTTCCTCTCCCACCCCACCCCGACACACCTTCCCCTCCCACCCCACCCCACCCCGACACACCTTCCTCTCCCACCCCACCCCACCCCGACACACCTTCCTCTCCCATCCCACCCCGACACACCTTCCTCTCCCACCCCACCCCACCCCGACACACCTTCCTCTCCCACCCTACCCCACCCCGACACACCTTCCCTTCCCACCCCACACCGATACACCTTCCCCTCCCACCCCACCCCTACACACCTTCCCCTCCCACCCCACCCCACCCCGACACACCTTCCCCTCCCACCCCACCCCGACACACCTTCCCCTCCCACCCCACCCCACCCCGACACACCTTCTTCTCCCACCCCACCTCACCCGACACACCTTCCCCTCCCACCCCACCCCACACCGACACACCTTCCCCTCCCACCCCACCCCACCCCGACACACCTTCCTCTCCCACCCCAGCCTGACACACCTTCCTCTCCCACCCCAGCCTGACACACCTTCCCCTCCCACCCCACCCCACCCCGACACACCTTCCTCTCCCACCCCACCTCACCTGACACACCTTCCCCTCCCACCCCACACCACACCGACACACCTTCCTCTCCCACCCCACCCCGACACACCTCCCTCTCCCACCCCACCCCACACTGACACACCTTCCCCTCCCACCCCACCCCACACCGACACACCTTCCTCTCCCACCCCACCCCGACACACCTTCCTCTCTCACCCCACCCCACCCCGACACAACTTCATCTCCCATCCCACCCCACCCCGACACACCTTCCTCTGCCAAACACAGCTGGATCTTCCTCTCCACCCCTCGACCACCACCTCAACGGTGACATTCCACCTTCCCTGAGCTGCTCCCCGGTGTCCATGAGACTCTGCCCAGGACGCCATAGATGTTCCTCTACATTAACCCTAACCTCACCAAACGCCTGTTGGTTGTTTCCCTGATTATTGTTGCAAAACTTTACCCACTGATGTTAAACAGACCGGCCCGTCGTTACTAGGAGTGTCCTTATAGCCTTCCGGAAATACAGCTGTCACATTTGTCAACTCTCCAACCTTCTAGCGCCTCCCCCTGTATCTAGGGTTGTTTAGGAGATTATGGTGAGCTCACCCACCATCTCCAATCCCACTTTCTTCAGAAACCTGGGATACCAGCCAACCGGACCGGGAGACTTATCCACTCGGAGCACAGCCAACCTTTCCAGAATCTCCTGCCTTTCCATTGTCACCCCATTCACAACCTCCGCCATCTCTGTTTCTACTGAAGACAAGTCACACAGACTCGAAACGTTAACTCTATTTCTCCCTCCACTGATGCTGCCAGACCTGCTGAGGTTTTCCAGCATTTTCTGCTTTTATTTCAGATTTGCAGCGTCTGCTGTCGATCGGCTGGATTCTGATCACAGTCCTCTTCCTTGGTAATCTCTGACACAAAGTGCTCATTAAATATTCTAGCCTTGGGCTGCGTCTCGAAGAATATATCACCCTCTTCATCTCTAATTGCCCCCACACCACCCCGTATTACCCTCCTGCTATTTACTAGAGGATTGTGGGCATCCCTATTACATTGGTGACTGTTCAATTCTCATATTCTCTCTTTTCCAGTTTTATTTTCCTCTTCCCCACCCACCTCCCCCCCGCCCTCCGCCTGTTGACTGTGATCTGGATCTCACTCGGAGAACTCACCTGACACACGTCACCCACCCTTACTCTCTGCTCCGACATAACCTCTGTCAACCCTGTCATCCAGTAGGAGCCCTGCCTTTGCCCTCTCGTTGGGATATACCCGGCCTGTGCCCAGGACATCTCGTTGCTCCCCTGTCAGCCTTTGTCTCCATGGCGCCCTGGTTAGAGCCCCTCCTCTCACCAGAGAGGGGCTACGAGGAGGGAGATGGGAGTGAAGCCCGGGAGAGGTCCCAGTTCAGGTCTCGGGTCAGAGGCGAGGATGGTAGTGGGGGCAGAGGGGAGGAGGGCTTAAGGAGAGCAGCCGGGGTTTATCTTCACGGATAATGAGGAAGAAGCCCTCTCCAAAATCCTGGAATAGTCCCCCAGGAAGGCGATGGCCCGGGTTCAGGGCCGGGGTAACTGGGCACACAGGGAGGGAATGTGCTGTGTCCTGCCCTGGCTCACTGGTGCCATCTGCTGCCCCACCACCGACAGAACAGTCCCTTCACACACTCTGCTTTTTAATCGTTCCTTGGCCAGTGAGAGACTGAGCCAATTGCTGTTCGCCTGGGCTTGGGGCCCCTCCCTGCCTCTTCCAGCCTTTCTACAGATGGCCTGGGGAGGGTGGGGGGTGGGGTCTGTGTTTTTTACCCAGGGTTTTTTTTGCTGTTGCCTGCTGACCGCTAAGCCTGAGAGTCGCCCGCCTCGTAACAACAGTCGGGTACACGTTCTCCATGGTCAGTCCAACAAAAGGGGGTTTCCTCCGATAATGCACCACCTCTCAGTCTGGATTAAGTTACACAGTTTTATCTCTGATCATCATCCCAACCCCACCCCCACCCCCCACACCTCCCCCCACGCTGCCCTCAGCCTTTTAACCCTTTCACCTGCTCAGCCCAATTACAGCCTCAGGGGCACCGACAGTGTTAGATAATGAGACAAGGTTGGAAATCGTGAAAGAGTGAAACGGTCTAACAGAGCTGGCAAACCTGCTCCTTGCCTCCTAAACCCCACCCCCACACAACGTCACTGACCCTTCCCTCAGGTTTTCTTAATCTCTTGAAGGAGGTATCAAGAGGGGAAAATGCCACGAGGAGATACAGGGCAAATGTCTCTGTCAGGCTTCAGGACCTGTTACTGCTGGGAGAAGAGACATGTCAGTGCTTTCCGTCTCGCACTCATCAGGAACTTTGCAAGGATACCAATATAAGGGGAAAACAATTATTTATACCGGATGTGAAGAGAGTGCTGATTGGTTGGCAAATGGGCTCTGGTAGAGGCACTGCCACGGGGAATGCACCAATTGATGGTAACTGGCAGTTGACTGCCAAGCATTGTTTGACATTTAAATCAGGCAGCTTGACCCTGATTAGTCAAGGCATTGCCCTGAGGAATCAGTCAGTGAACGGCTGTCACTTATTTTGCAGAAACAGGCACAATGTGTGTACATGTTCTTTCTGTCTGCAAAGAACAGGTATTAATATATGTAGCTTCCAGTACACACAAATGCACCAAATTGCAAGCCTGACTGACAATCTTAAACTGGTTGTCAGTGTAATTCCTAGCACACTGAAGATTATTTAGCAAATGTTGTCCAATCGTGGAATCACATCTGATGTTGGACGCTGTGTTTTGAGTTTTGCAAGCACAGGCTGGTTGGGTGCAGTCTGTACCCTGCCCAATGTGAATAGTGGTCGCTGTTATAATCTGCGTCAAACAATCTGTATCAAACAGCACGTGGCACTATTGCATGTACTGGAAGCTATATGTATTAATACACAGGGCACTGCTCTTTGCAGACAGAAAGAACATGGACACGCATTGTGCCTGTTTCAGCTAAACAAAATAAGTGACAGCCATTCGCTGACTCATTTCTCAGGGTAATGCCTTGCCCAATCAGGGTCAAGCTGCCTGATTTAAATTTCAAACAATGCTTGGCAGTTAACTGTCTGTCACAATCAATTGATGCATTCTCCATGGCAATGCCTCTACCAGAGTTCACTTGACAACCAGTCAGCACTCTCTCCACAGACAATATGAAGTATTGTTTTCCCCTGATATTTGGTATTTTTGTGAATTGTCCTGAAAAGTACAAGATGGAAAACATCAACATGTCTCTTTTTTCAGAGATACTCAATTTCTATACCACCAAATGACATGTTATTATTTCATTTGAAGGAATTTCAGTTCATTTATGTTAAGATATTGCTATTACACAACCTGAATCTTGCTGAAAAGAGAGACAAGTCACTGAATCTTTTCATCTTACACTCATCAGGGAAAACACAAGAATGCCAAATTCTAAACAATCACAACAATTTATACTTCAGGAGAAAAGGGTGCTGATTAGTTGGCAAGTTCACTCTGATTGACTGAGGCGTTCCCATAGAGAAAGAAGCAGGAAACTATAGGCTCCCTAAGCTCCCGGGTAACTCGAAATGGTATAAGGCTTGATCATATTCCTTTTGTTTGCAGGGAACGGGTCCTTGCGTATGAGTGCGCTAACAGCTACACTAACAACTGATTTAAGTCAAGCTCATAGCATAGCTCATTTATACTTGCTAGGAGTGACGTACATTCATACACAGAGACCTGTCCTCTGCAAACAGAAGGAATATGATCAAGCCTTGCACCTGTTTTGAATTACTTGGGGAGCCTATAATTTCCTGTTGTTTTCTCCACTGCAACACCACAACCAATCAGAGTGGACTTGCCAACCAATCAGTGTCCTTTCCTCCAGTAGTATAAATGGTTGTGATCGCTTGAAATTTGGCATTCTTGTGTTTGTCCCGATGAGCGCGAGATGAAAAGCAAAAAGGCATTCGAGTAATAATTCACACTGCGAAGTGTCGGAAGTTGTATTTAAGCCAGTAGCCAGGATTGCTGTATTTCACATCGCGAGAGAGAGGTCACAAAGTCAGTTCCTAGTTGTTGCTCGTTGTTACGCAACAATTGTCGGACTGACACTCGAGCCATGTTTTACAAGGGTGGCCCTGTCTCCCGGAAGCTCGGAGCAGTGCACGCACACATCACGACACCCAGCTCAGCAGCAGACTCTGGGGCTCGGATGTTGGGAAGTGCTTTTGCTGGCTGCATATTGCAGGGTAAAAGGAATTTCACCAAACCCAAACAATTCAGCAACGTCTACTAAAGCCCAGCCGGGTTTCTCAGTCTAACCACAACTTACTGCGCCCAACATAAGTCAGTCGCTCTACTGATAACCCACCAGAGCATCATGGTAACTCTACAGTGTCGACATTCACCTTCAGAACAGTCAATCCTTTCACAGTCAGATACTCAGGCAGCTCCTTGGACGAGGTGTTCATTTGCACGGCATCAACTGTTGTGGCTCGGAGTATGTTCCACATATCCACTATTCTGCTGGAAAACAAAATGATCTCGTTTAATAGTCTGTTTTGTTTTTAGGACGACTGATACCTGGGATGGGTGGGGTTTGTCTTACAGGGAGAGGTTGAGCAGGTTGGGCCTGTACCCATTGGAGTTTAGAAGAATGAGAGATGATCTTATTGAAACATATAAGATCCTGAGGGGACTTGACAGGGTGGAGGCTGAGAGGATGTTTCCCCTCGTGGGAGAGACTAGAACCAGGGGGCACAGTTTAAAAATAAGGGGTCTATTACTTAAGATGGAGATAAAAAGAATTCTTTCTCTCTCAGAGAGATGTGAATCTTTGGAACTCTCTTCCCTAGAGAGCAGTAGAGACTTGGTCAGTGAATATTTTTAAGGCAGAGGCAGTTAGATTCTTGACTAACAAGGGAGTCAAAGGTTAAAGGGGGGTGGGTGGGAATGTACAGTTGAGGTCACAGTCAGATCAGCCATGATCATACTGAATGGCGGAGCAGGCTCGAGGGGCCGAATGGCCTGCTCCTGCTCCTAATCTGTATGTTCGATTGCTACAGCACAGTGAGATGCCCAACAGCTCCACACGACCCTCCTCCCAGCCTCCTCTCCATCTCATCCCATCGACATATCCTTCGATTCCTTTCTCCCTCGTGTGTTTATCCAACTCCCCCCTTCGATGTATCGATACTATTCACCTCAACCAGTCCGTGTGGGAGTGAGTTCCACAGTCTCCCCACTCCCTGGGTGAAGTAGTTTCTCCTGAATTTCCGACTGGATTTATTAGTGCTCTGCTCTCCCCCACTACCCCCCAGCGAGTGGAAACATCTTCTCCACATAAAAACCACTCCACAATCGCAAAGGCCTCAATCAGGTCAGCACTCACCTTCTCTCTGTCTGGGGTTAAACCCCGCCCCCCCCCCCCCCCCCCCCCCCCCCCCCCCCCCCACCACAACCAGCCCCCCACCCCCCCGGGCTGTGGAGTTTTACCCTGAACTTTACAACACCTCCCGGTCCCATGCTCGTTTAAAAAAAAACAACGTTCCTGTGCCTTTTCCAGAGGTTGCTCCGTATTTGTAATATGGGAATAAGAACCTGCGCACAGTGACTCCGAGTGTCATCTAACCTCATCTCTACTCAAACTGCACATAACATCTCTGTTTTGCAAACAGGAAACTCAGCCAGTTTGGCAGTATCGGCAGAGAGAGAGGCAGAGTCTAAGTTTCAGACCTTTCCTCTCTCTCTGCTTTTCACCTTTATCCATCTGGAACTGAGCCCCAGTTATGTCCGCATTTTATGTGCTTTCAGAATGTGCTCCCCCTGCTCTTTCAGGCATAATGATTTATGCATCTCTATCTTATGAATCTTGCGAGAGGACTGGAGTACAGGAGCGGGGATGTCTTACTGCAGCTGTACAGGGCCATGGTGAGACCACACCTGGAGCAGTGTGTGCAGTTTTGGTCTCCTTACCTAAGAAAGGATATACTTGCAATAGAGGGAGTGCAGTGAAGGTTCACCAGACTGACTCCTGGGATGGTGGGATTGTCGTACAAGGAAAGAGTCAGGAGACTGAGCCTGTATTCTCTAGAGTTTAGAGGGATGAGAGGTGATCTCACTGAAGGATACAAAGTTCTTACAGGACTCAACAGGGTGGATGCAGGAAGGATGTTTCCCCTGGTTGGGGGGGGCGGGGGGTCCAGAACCAGGGGACAGTCTCAGGATAAGGGGCAGGACATTTAGGACTGAGATGAAGAGGAATTTCTTCACTCAGAGAATGGTGAATCTTTGGAATTCTCCTTGGAACCCCAGGGAGCTGGAAAGTCTCAGCTGTTGAGTGTCTTCAAGACAGGGATCAATAGATTTCTGGATATTAAACATATCCAGGGATACGGGAATAGTGCAGGAAAATGGCA
The DNA here is from genome assembly GCF_017639515.1 of Carcharodon carcharias. NCBI lineage: Eukaryota > Metazoa > Chordata > Chondrichthyes > Lamniformes > Lamnidae > Carcharodon > Carcharodon carcharias. The sequence continues at coordinate 4,436,592 of NW_024470654.1, read as the reverse complement.
TTGAGGTCGAAGGTCAGCCATGATCTCACTGACTGGCAGAGCAGATTCAAGGGGCCGAATGGCCTCCTCCTGCTCCTGTGTTCCTATTTCCCCAGGTAGCTTTCTCTCTTTAGCCCATCTCCATTCTTATTTTCCACAGATTATTTGTCATCCTGTTTCTTACAACCATCATCCTTCACTCCACTGAAGCTCATTTTCCCACTCGGCGCCTATTCTGGACATCTATCAACATCGCGCTTTAAACTCTCCTTTAATCCCACAATAGTCAGAGCTGAACAACTGGCTCACATTTTTAATAGTACAGCCTCTCCGGTCTGGAACGATTCGGGTAAAGTCATTTCCAGATTTGGGAATTTTCCGGATTATGGCGCGATGCTGGAGTGCCTATAACCAGCCAGAGAACCCCGTGGATATAAACGTTTCCCTGGAGCACAGAACAGCTTGGGAACCTCATGTAGCAATCATAAAAATCGTCTTACTCCTGCCACACAGCTAGGTGAAAGTAAATGTTCATTGGAGTTAGTCAGGGAAGACACCATCTCACAAGTAAGATAGAAAGTATCGGCTGTAAGGCAGGCCAAAAGCCCTGCTTTAAAACTCATAAATAGGATGTAAATGATTGAGAACATAATGAACTCATCCAGCCAACGTACAATCAATGGACTTTAATACAAAATGCCAATTGTAGTAGACCTTGCACTGGCATTCTGTGGTTTAAGGAGACATGCATTTTGCAAAGTGTTGCGGTTAATTGTTTACTGAAATTCTGCAACCCTTTCATTATTTTTATTTTAATGATTGTCTAAAATTGCAACACATTATTATTAATTCATTATTAACTGTCGTTTGGTAGCTTGAGTATTGCTGAAAAAAGACATTTTTTGTTGAAGCTTTTCACCTTGCACTCATCAGACCAATTGGCAAGAAAATGCCAATGTCAGAGGGAATATTTATACTGTATGAGAGGAGACCGTCCACTTGCCAACCAATCAGCATTCTCTTCTCATAGAGTATAAATGTTTCCCCCGACATTGGCATTTTCTTGTCAATTGGTCTGATGAGTGCAAGGTAAAAGCTTCAACAAGAAATGTCTTTTTTTCAGCAGTACTAATTTATTATTATTAATAATAGTTTTCAATTCTGATTGCTTGTTTCATTTAGATCACCACCACAATTCAGCACCTCCCATCATGATGATTCTTCAATTATCTATCCATCTGCTTATCCTAACACTGTAACTTTCATCTTTCCAATCCTTAAGCACTACACTAAAATGATGCCGGGAGTTGCATAGATCTGCTCAAAATAGTTCCGGGTGACCGGTGTTTCTGAACAATGGGTTTCCACATTGGAGATATTACAGTGCAATTATCTACAAACCTCCACATTTTTAAATCTTGGATTCTGTCTCGGCCCTCAAGAGTGTCAATCCCGTCACATGTTCCCTTCCCAATCACAGTTCTGTTCCTGTGTGCTAGGTATCACTGTACAATTGTCCTCCAGTTGTGTTAGAACAGCCACAGATTGTAGATGATTCCATTAACCACCTGACTCAGGCTAGCATCACCTGACTTTGCAGCATCAAGTGAGCGTTGCCACAAGGAACGTGATCCTAAACCTATGGCAGGAGTAACAGGCCAAAACTGGGAAAGAGAGGGACACACAATGAGATAAACATCAACTGTGGCTGCCTTTCATGTCGTGTCAATTACATTTTTAAGGTTTGTTAATGTCAATTAAATTTTTAAGGTTAAGAGAAACAGATGAGGGGCGCTAATTGCATTTGGGCATGTATAAATAGGGGATAGCTGGGGCACTGGTTGTGAAGGAGGAGAGCTGTGAGACTGAGCAAGCCATAAACTCTCAATAAAAAAATGCTCAGTGTCTTGGTTTTGGCTTCAACAGCTGGCTTAGATCCGGTTAATAGAGGACCAGCAACTCGGTGGAAGACACTCTTTGGTTTGCCCGAAACTTGTTGACCTTAGACCATAAGACCATAAGACATAGGAGCAGAAATTAGGCCATTCGGCCCATTGAGTCTGCTCTGCCATTCAATCATGGCTGATAAGTTTCTCAACCCCATTCTCCCGCCTTCTCCCCATAACATTTGATCCCCTTACCAATCAAGAACCTGTCTATCTTGGTCTTAAATACACTCAATGACCTGGCCTCCACAGCCTTCTGTGGCAATGAATTCCATAGATTCACCACTCTCTGGCTAAAGAAGTTTCTCCTCATCTCTGTTCTAAAAGGTCTTCCCTTTACTCTGAGGCTGTGCCCTCGGGTCCTAGTCTCTCCTACTAATGGAAACATCTTCCCCATATCCACTCTATCCAGGCCTTTCAGTATTCTGTAAGTTTCAATCAGATCCCCCCTCATCCTTCTAAACTCCATCAAGTACAGACCCAGAGTCCTCAAACGTTCCTCATATGTTGAGCCTTTCATTCCTGGGATCGTTCTCGTGAACCTCCTCTGGACCCTCTCCAGGGCCAGAACATCCTTCCTGAGATACGGGGCCCAAAATTGCTCACAATATTCTAAATATGGTCTGACCATAGCCTTATAAAGCCTCAGCAGCACATCCCTGCTTTTATATTCTAGTCCTCTCGAAATAAATGCCAACATTGCATTTGCCTTCCTAACTACCGACTCAACCTTCCAGTGCAAAGAGTTGCCCTCGACCAAGTGATGCAGACTGGCACATTCCAAGGTCCAGGAGTTCAAGCTGAACAATGCACTAAAGCTTGGGACAGTTTGTACAAAGATTCAATGGGGAAAGGTTGCTATATAAGGATTTTCAGCCTTACATTCAGTAATGGAGGAAACTGATTTATTTCGCACTTTATATAATGTCAACTCTGAATGGACATGTAACGTACTTTCATAAATTTAATGATGAAATTTGGGGAGAAAAAGGAAAAATGACTGTCAGATACTGTGAAGGACTGGCAACTCTGTAAACACCTCAGGGGCTGTACCTCTGTCATGGAATGTATATTGTAAGTATCATGTGTAATTGGGGCACCAGAGTTTCATAGGCCATATGGAAGGAACAATTTTCAGCACTTTCCAAAACAAGACGCCTACTCATTAGGTGTGATTCCATGATTGGGCACTTTCTGAGCAATCCTGAGTGCGCTAATAGTTACACTCGTAACTAATTTAAGATAATCAGTCAAGCTCATAACATGGGTTCATTTATACTTGCTAGAGGCAACATACATTCATACACAAGAGCTTGTCTTCTGAAAACAAAAGGAACATGACTGAGCCTTGTGCCTTTTTTAAATTACCCAGGAGCCTACAGTTCCCAGCTGCTTTCCCCATGGCAATGCTTCGGCCGCAAGAGTCGACTTGCCAGCCAATCAGCACCCTCTTCTCCTGCAGTGCAAACTGCTGTGATCCTTGGAAATTTGGCATTCTTGTGTTTGTCCTGAGTGCAAGGTGAAAAACTTCGGCAAATTGTCTCACTTTACAGTAATGGTCACTTTCAGCAACATCCAATTTGAACTATTGCAACTTTTTCTATGAATAAAGTGCATTTTTGGGAAAGGAAAGTGATGACTAAGCAAAGGAGTTTGAAACGGAAGCTAGCGCAGACTGACGTTCAGCTTGACAAGGGTAAGTGGGCTCATACCGAACTCAGTTAGGGGTCAGTCACAAGGAACACCCTCCTGAAATGTCCATCCATACTTTCCTCCATGATCTGTTTGACCTGCTGACCTCTTGGTAGGGGGACCCCAGTTGCAGCTCAGGGACAGTCATGTCATTGTAAGGAACTGACTGACATGCAGTGAACTCCAGTGAAACTCTGGCCTCTCCCGGCTATAGTGATCCAGGGGAGCCCAGTGCAAGGTGGAGGGCCAGCAGCACCTCATCTACCGATTAGGCACCTTACAGCCTTCTGCACTCAACACTGAGTTCATCGATATCAGGCCATGAACTCTGCCCTCCATTCTGTTTGTGCCCAGTGCCAGGGTGCACCTTGTTTCCATCACTCTGTCTAATTCAGATGGAGCTGTCCTTAATTCTGCCATTAACACGTACTCTGGGCCAATGCTTTGCTTCTTTACCACAGCTATTCCCACTCCCTTTGCCTTTTGTCATTTAATTTCCACCCATCTCTAACCTGTCCCTGGCCTTCGTTTTTCTCTCCGACCCCCCTCACTGCACTCACCCACCCCCACATTTCACAACATAAAGCCCATCGCATTTCTACACTCTCCGACTCTCCGACTCATCATAAGGACTCGAAACCTTAACTCTGTTTCTCTCCACAGATGCTGCCAGGCCTGCTGGGTGTTTCCAGCATTTTCTGTTTTTTACACCGACATTCAACAGGGCTTCATACCCACTGCACAGCCAGCTCTGCAGGACTGGGTTACCAGAGAGTCAGGCTATCCCGTCTCCACCCCAGAACTCAGGGTTTCCAAAGGCAGGGCCACTCCCATCCCAAGTAAGGCCATAAGGTCATGGCAGATGGAATGTAATGTGGATAAGGGTGAAGTTATCCACGCTAGTAGAAAAAAATGAGATGGGCAGAGTATTCCTTAAATGGTGAGATGTTGCACGTGTCCAAAGGGACCTGGGTGTCCTTGTTTGTGAGTCGCTATAAGTTAGCGTGCAGTTGCAGCAACCAGTGAGGAGGGTGAATGGTATGTTGGCCTTCATTGAAAAGGGATTTGAGTACAGGAGCCAGGATGTCTTGCTGCAGATGTACAGGGCCTTGGTGAGACCACACCTGGAGTGTTGTGCGCAGTTTTGGTCTCCTTACCTGAGGGAGGATGTACTTGTCATAGAGGGAGTGTAATGAAGGGACAACAGGCTGATCCCTGGGACGATGGTGGGATTGTCTTATGAGGAGAGATTGAGGGGACTAGGCTCTGAATTGTCCACAGTTTCGAAGAATGAGAGGTGACCTCATTGAAACTTACACAATTCTTACAGGGCTTGACAGGGTGGAAGCAGGAAGGATGTTTCCCCTGGCTTGGTTGGGGTGGGGGGGGGGCGGGGTCTAGAGCCAGAGGCCACAGTGTCAGAGTGAGGGGCAGGTCTTCGCTCAGGGGGCGGTGAATCTTTGGAATTCTCCACCCCAGAGGGTTGTGGATGCTCCATCGTTGAACACATTTAAGGCCGGGACAGACAGATTTTTAGTCTCTTGGGGAATTAAGGGATATGGGGAGGGGGCGGGAAAGTGGAGTTGATGCCCAGGATCAGACAGGGTCGTATTGAAGGGGGCAGCAGGCTGGATGGGCTGAATGGCCTACTCCTTTTTCAAAAAATGTATTCTTACATGGGATATGGGCACCACTAGCGAAGCCAACATTTATTACCCATCCCTAATTGCCCTTGAACTGAATGGACTTGCCACACCATTTCGGAGGGCAATTAAGAGTCTACAACATTGCTGTGGGTCTGGACTCACATGTAGGCCAGACCAGGTAAGGAGGGCAGATTTCCCTCCCTAAAGGGGCATTAGGGAAGCAGATGTGTTTCACAATCGCCACGAGACTTTTAATTCCAAATTTTGAATCCAAATTCCACGATCTGCCATGGTGAGATTGGAGCCCAGATCTCCGGGGCATTCTGGGCCTAGTGCCAACCCCAACGCCCCTCAGTCAAAAGGCTAATGATGCATGGATGAGGCCTGTACCCCTCTCCATACAGGAGCTGATTAAAAGGTGATCTACCTGAGCTGTTTCAGATGATTAGAAGATTCGACAGGGTGGTTTTGTGGTGCAGTGGGTATCGCCCCTGACTCTGGGCTCGGGGCTCCGGGTTCAAGTCCCACTCCAGGGCTTGATGGCCATGGAAGGTGCGTCTGTAACGTGGCCGAACAGACTGAATATCGGGGCTGGAAACCTTTCCGAGATGCTCGATCGCTGAGTGTCCTGGTCAGCCATATTGCAGAAGGTAGTGGAGAACCACTTTGCCAAGCATCATCCTGGACCAGTCCGATTCAAGTCCATACTCGCCAACTCCCTCTTAGAGCATGGTACCTGGAGGAGCTCGAGAGGGAACTACTGCCTCGGTGGGGGGGGGGGGGGGGGGGGGGGGGGGGGGGCAAAACAAGGAGAGCAGACACAAGAATAAGAGCTACACTTTTCCAAGGTGATGTCACACCAAAGGCAGTGGAATTCTGGAAACTGCTCACTCAAAAAACTGTTGAGGCCAGTCAACAATTTCAAAAACTGAAGCTGATTTTGGGTATTAACGATGACAGAGCGATGGTGGGTATACGGAGTTCGCGTGCAGATCTGGCCGGGTGGAAAATACACAGTGGAGAACATCCAAAATTCTTATGAGACTTGAGAGAGTAGACTCAGGAAGGGGGTCAGGCGCTGGGGTGGGGTCTGGAACCAGGGGACTCAGTGTCAGAGTAAGGAGCAGGACATTTAGGACTGAGATGAAGAGGAACTTCTTCACTCACAGGATGGTGAATCTTTGGAACTCTCTGCCCCAGAGCGCTGTGGAGGCTCAGTCACTGAGTATGTTCAAGGCTGAGATCAATAGATTTCTACATATTAAACACATCGAGGGATGTAGGGATAGTGCAGGAAAATCGTGTAGAAGTAGATCATCAGCCATGATCTCATGGAATGGCAGAGCGGGCTCAAGAGGCTGAATGGCCTCCTCCTGCTTCTATTTCCCATGCAATTATATTCTAAGCAAGCTGAAGGTAGAACGTATCGAGATTATAAATAGGAGAAAGGACAATGAGAGTCTGACAGCTTATATAAAAAGAAGTTACGTAAACCCTGAAAGGTTCATCAAAGTAACGGTGGAAGCAAAAAGGTAATGTTCTTGTGGAGGCACAAAGCTTGACTGAGGTACAAATAAGTCCTTTGTACCCATCTTCCAGAGAAGAGTCTGCTGCCAATGTCTGCAGTCAAGAAGATTGGATTGTTTTTTCTATAATTTCACAGGATGTGAGTGTCACTGGCTGGGCCCAGCATTTATTGCCCATCTCTAATTACCCCTTGAGAAGGTGGTGGTGAGCTGCCTTCTTGAACCGCTGCAGTCCCTGTGGTGTAGGTACACCCACAGTGCTGTTAGGGAGGGAGTTCCAGGATTTTGTCCCTGTGGTGTAGGTACACCCACAGTGCTGTTAGGGAGGGAGTTCCAGGGTTTTGTCCATGTGGTGTAGGTACACCCACAGTGCTGTTAGGGAGGGAGTTCCAGGATTTTGTCCCTGTGGTGTAGGTACACCCACAGTGCTGCTAGGGAGGGAGTTCCAGGATTTTGTCCATGTGGTGTAGGTAGACCCACAGTGCTGTTAGGGAGCGAGTTCCAGGATTTTGACCCAGCGACAGTGAAGGAACGGCTGATATATTTCCAAATCAGGATGGTGAGTGACTTGGAGGGGAACTTCCAGGTGGTGGTGTTCCCATGTGCCTGCTGCCCTTGTCCTTCTAGATAGTAGTGGTCGTGGGTTTGGAAGGTGCTGTCTAAGGAGCCTTAGTGAATTCCTGCAGTGCATCTTGTAGATGGTACACATGCTGCTGCTACTGTGCGTCGGTGGTGGAGGGAGTGAATGTTTGTGGATGGGGTGCCAAGCAAGCGGCTGCTTTGTCCTGGATGGTGTTGAGCTTCTTGAGTGTTGTGGGATTAAGCCAACCAACCATGGTAAGCCACAGAGTAACCTCAACTGTCCAGCTCATAAAACAACAAAAAGACAAGGAGACTCCCAGTCAAGGAAGACAATATCCAAACAGACCACAGGATGGTGGGAGACCATGTCGGTACTGTGGAGCCAAAGTCCTCATGGGCGAGAGCAATGTCCAGCAATCTCTGTGCAGTGTCTCAACTCCAACTGGCTGGGACACTTTATGCAGGTCTAAGACACTGAGATGTACAGACCATCCAAAACAGTCCAGATTGAGGTACCGCACCAGGGAGAAGTCCAACCGTGCTTCTTGTGTGAGATCAAAGTTCCTGAATTTTCCTTTTGGAATGCTGACACCTCTGCAATTTGATCTCCACACGGCAAGTCATTAGGAAGGCTCACAGAACGTTATCCTTTATTGCGAGAGAAATTGAACATAAATGTAAGGAGGTAATGCTTCAGTTACCCAGGGCATTGGTGGGACCACATCTCAAATACTGTGTGCAGCTTTGGTCTCCTTATTTAAGGAAGGATGTTAATATATTAGAGGCGGTTCAGAGGAGGTTTATTAGATTGATACCTGGAATGAACGGGTTGTCTTATGAGGAAAGGTTGGACAGACTGGGCGTGTTTCCACTGGAGTTTAGAAGAGTGAGGGGTGTTTGACTGAAGTATATAAGACCCTGAACGGCCTTGACAAGGTGGATGTGGAAATGATGTTCCCTCTTGTAGGTGAATCCAGACCTAGGGGTGACTGTTTTAGGGGCCCTTTTAGGACAGAGATGAGGAGAATTTTTTTCTGGGAGGGTTGTGCAACTTTGGAACTCTGTGCCTCCGAAGGCGGGGTGGATGGGGGGTCATTCAATATCTTTAAGACAGAGGTAGACAGATTCTTGTTAGGTAAGGGAATCAAAGGTTATCAGGGTGTAGAGATGGGTGTGGAAATCGAAACACAAACAGATCAGCCATGATCTTATTGATAGCGGAGCAGGCTCGAGGGGCCGAATGGCCTCCTCCTGTTTCTATTTGGTATATTTGCACGTAAACAGTGCTACAGTTCCCTCGGATAAGGAAGTGTGATTAAGGGACCTTTGGCTGTGGACGACAGACGCACCCCCCCCACTGGCCTGGAGGAACCCGGGTTCTGGTCACAGGCATGATCGGAGAGCCACTCCAGAACAGCAACAAGCAAACGTTCGAGATTTTATACGCCATCCGGTAACAATCCTTTTCTCTCTTCAGCAGGGATGCCTGGTTAACCTCCTCAAAATAGCAGAAAACACAAAACAACCTGTCATCAACTACCCGGGAGGTCCAGCAGTGAGGAGGCTCCCGGCTGGGACTTCAGCTCTGAACCGTCTTCACTCACACTTCACCGAGCCGGGCTGTCCAACTCCCTCGCAGGCAGCAGAAGCTCCTCTGTGCTCAGACCAGCCAAACGTTCAGCTAAGTGCCCCCGGACTTTGAGTGGAAGACGTGCGTGAGAATGATGATGATCAGCCCCTCACTCAGGTTCCAGCGGTTCCTGTCACACGTGTGGGGAACACTGGGGCCCAGGGAACACCGGGGAACACCGGGGCCCAGGGAACACAGGGGAACACCGGGGCCCAGGGAATACTGGGGAACACTGGGGAACACCGGAACCCAGGGAACACCAGGGAACACCGGGGCCCAGGGAACACGAGGGAACACCAGGGCCCAGGGAACACCGGGGCCCAGGGAACACCGGGGCCCAGGGAACACCGGGGCCCAGGGAATACCGGGGCTCAGAGGATATCGTGGCAACAGCACTGCAGTCTCCAGCAGAAGGGCAAAGCAGTAAGGCGCTGCCGGAGCAGGAGAGTAGCACCACCACCTCACCAGGGCCAGCCTCGGAGAGGGACACGGGCACAGGGAAGAACACAGAGCGGCGGTGAAAGCCAATCTGCGGGCTGAGCTCACAGCTGAGGAGTGTTCAAGCAGAATGGAGGTACATCGCCAGCTCCCAGGGAGACTATGGCGGATCCCAGGGAAAAGGCAAAATCCATGCTCAGGCCACCAAGGAGCAGAGTGCAAATTCCCTCCGTTAGGAACAGGGCAAACCTCCAGTACAAAAACAGAATTACCTGGAAAAACTCAGCAGGTCTGGCAGAATCGGCGGAGAAGAAAAGAGTTGACGTTTCGAGTCCTCATGACCGTTCAACAGAACGAGGTGAATCCAAGGAAGGGGTGAAATATAAGCTGGTTTAAGGGGTGTGGAGGGGGGGTGGGCCGGGGGGTGTGCGCGGTTGGGTGGGGGAGAGAAGTGGAGGGGGTTGGTGTGGTTGTTCGGACAAGCAAGCAGTGATAGGAGCAGATCATCAAAAGATGTCACAGACAACAGAACAAAAGAACACAAAGGTGTTAAACTTGGTGATACTATCTAAACGAATGTGCTAATTAAGAATGGATGGTAGGGCACTCAAGGTATAGCTCTAGTGGGGGTCGGGGGGCGTAAAAGATTTAAAAATAAAAATAATGGAAATAGGTGGGAAAAGAAAAATCTATATAATTTATTGCAAAAAACAAAAGGAAGGGGGAAGAAACAGAAAGGGGGTGGGGATAGGGGAGAGAGTGCAGGACCTAAAGTTGTTGAATTGAATATTCAGTCCGGAAGGCTGTAAAGTGCCAAGTCGGAAATGAGGTGCTGTTCCTCCAGTTTGCGTTGGGCTTCACTGGAACAATGCAGCAAGCCAAGGACAGACATGTGGGCAAGAGAGCAGGGTGGAGTGTTAAAATGGCAAGCGACAAGGAGGTTTGGGTCATGCTTGCGGACAGACCGCAGGTGTTCTGCAAAGCGGTCACCCAGTTTACGTTTGGTCTCTCCAATGTAGAGGAGACCACATTGGGAGCAACAAATGCAGTAGATTAAGTTGAGGAAAATGCAAGTGAAATGCTGCTTCACTTGAAAGGAGTGTTTGGGCCCTTGGACGGTGAGGAGAGAGGAAGTGAAGGGGCAGTTGTTGCATCATTTGCGTGGGCATGGGGAGGTGCCATAGGAGGGGATTGAGGAGTAGGGGGTGATGGAGGACCAGGGTGTCCCGGAGGGAACAATCCCTACGGAATGCCGCCGAGGGGGGTGAAGGGAAGATGTGTTTGGTGGTGGCATCATTCTGGAGTTGGCAGAAATGGCAGAGGATGATCCTTTGAATGCGGAGGCTGGTGGGGTGATAAGTGAGGACAAGGGGGACCCTATCATGTTTTTGGGAGGGAGGAGAAGGCGTGAGGGCGGATGCACGGGAGATGGGCCGGACACGGTTGAGGGCCCTGTCAACGACCGTGGGTGGAAAACCTCGGTTAAGGAAGAAGGAGGACATGTCAGAGGAACTGTTTTTGAAGGTAGCATCATCGGAACAGATGCGACGGAGGCGAAGGAACTGAGAGAATGGGATGGAGTCCTTACAGGAAGCGGGGTGTGAGGAGCTGTAGTCGAGGTAGCTGTGGGAGTCGGTAGGCTTGTAATGGATATTGGTGGACAGTCTATCACCAGAGATTGAGACAGAAAGGTCAAGGAAGGGAAGGGAAGTGTCAGAGATGGACCACATGAAAATGATGGAGGGGTGGAGATTGGAAGCAAAATTAATAAATTTTTCCAAGTCCCGACAAGAGCATGAAGCAGCACCGAAGTAATCATCGATGTACCGGAGAAAGAGTTGTGGAAGGGGGCCGGAGTAGGACTGGAACAAGGAATGTTCCACATACCCCATAAAGAGACAGGCATAGCTGGGGCCCATGCGGGTACCCATAGCCACACCTTTTATTTGGAGGAAGTGAGAGGAGTTAAAGGAGAAATTGTTCAGTGTGAGAACAAGTTCAGTCAGATGGAGGAGAATAGTGGTGGATGGGGATTGTTCGGGCCTCTGTTCGAGGAAGAAGCTAAGGGCCCTCAGACCATCCTGGTGGGGGATGGAGGTGTAGAGGGGTTGGATGTCCATGGTGAAGAGGAAGCGGTTGGGGCCAGGGAACTGGAAATTGTTGATGTGACATAAGGTGTCAGAGGAATCACGGATGTAGGTGGGAAGGGACTGGACAAGGGGAGAGAGAAGGGAGTCAAGATAACGAGAAATGAGTTCCATGGGGCAAGAGCAAGCTGACACGATCGGTCTATCGGGACAGTTCTGTTTGTGGATTTTGGGTAGGAGGTAGAAGTGGGCCGTCCGAGGTTGGGCGACTATCAGGTTGGAAGCTGTGGGAGGAAGATCCCCAGAGGAGATGAGGTCAGTGACAGTCCTGGAAACAATGGCTTGATGTTCAGTGGTGGGGTCATGGTCCAGAGAGAGGTAGGAGGAAGTGTCTGCGAGTTGATGCTCAGTCTCCGTGAGGTAGAGGTCAGTGCGCCAGACAACAACAGCACCACCCTTGTCAGCGGGTTTGATGACAATATCAGGGGTGGACTTGAGAGAATGGAGTGCAGTAAGTTCAGAAAGAGAGAGATTAGAATGGGTGAGAGGAGCAGAGAAATTGAGACGACTAATGTCGCGCCGACAGTTCTCAATGAAAAGATCAAGAGAAGGTAAGAATCCAAAGGGAGGGGTCCAGGTGGAGGGAGAATATTGGAGGTGGGTGAAAGGATCCGTTGAACGGGGAGAGGACTCCTGCCCAAAGAAGTGAGCCCAGAGACGAAGACGGCGGAAGAAGAGTTCAGCATCGTGCCGAGCCCGAAATTCATTGAGGTGAGGGCGTAAGGGTATGAAACTAAGTCCTTTGCTGAGCACTGAATGTTCAGCATCGGAGAGGGGAAGGTCAGGGGGTATAGTGAATGCACGGCTGGGGCTGGGATTGGAAGATGGGGTGGGGACGGAGGGACAGGCAGGGGTGGAGGGTCCTAGATGAGTGTTGGTGTTGATGAGTTGTTGGAGCTTGCGTTCCTTAGCACTTGAGAGAAAAATAAAAAGTTTCTTGTTGAGGCGTCGGATGAGACGAAGAATAAAATGAAACTGGGGGCACGCGCAGCTTTGAAAAAGGGTACGGCGGTGCTGCTGGAGGGAGAGGTCGAGTGTGTTCATATGGCGGCGCATGGCATTGAGTGTGGATCTCAGAATGTGACGGGAACAGCAGTCCGAGAAACGTTTTATGTCCCGGAGATACCTGTAATCCTGGGTGGGTTCGAAACCAGAGGGATGGAATTTCAGTTGAAATCAACGTGGGGTAAGTCGGAGACAGAGACAGTCACTGAGAAAGGAGATATGGCTGTGAAAGCGGGTTTTAGTAAACACCTTGTCAAACACCAGGAGAGAAATGGAAAGCAATGAAGGTAAACAAGGCAAAAGAGAGACAGGGAAATCTTGTCGCAGAGAGGAACAGAACTTCTTCAAGGAGGTAGGCATTTCTTGAAGAGCAGTGGCAGTCAATTAAACACAGAGATAAAAACAAAAAACTGCGGATGCTGCAAATCCAAAACAAAAACAGAATTACCTGGAAAAACTCAGCAGGTCTGGCAGCATCGGCAGAGAAGAAAAGAGTTGACGTTTCAAGTCCTCATGACCCTTCAATAGAACTAGGTGAATCCAAGGAAGGGGTGAAATATAAGCTGGTTTAAGGTGGTGGGGGGTTGGGGCGGTGGTGGGGGGGTGGTTGGGGGAGAGATGTGGAGGGGGTTGGTGTGGTTGTTGGGACAAACAAGCAGTGATAGAAGCAGATCATCAAAAGATGTCACAGACAACAGAACAAAAGAACACAGAGGTGTTAAACTTGGTGATATTATCTAAACGAATGTGCTAATTAAGAATGGATGGTAGGGCACTCAAGGTATAGTTCTAGTGGGGTGGGGAGAGCATAAAAGATTTAAAAATATTTAAAAATAAAGGAAATAGGTGGGAAAAGAAAAATCTATATTAATTATTAGATAAAACAAAAGGGAGGGGGAAGAAACGGAAAGGGGGTGGGGATGGAGGAGAGAGTTCAAGACCTAAAGTTGTTGAACTCAATATTCAGTCCGGAAGGCTGTAAAGTGCCTAGTCGGAAGATGAGGTGTTGTTCCTCCAGTTTGCGTTGGGCTTCACTGGAACAATGCAGCAAGCCAAGGACAGACATGTGGGCAAGAGAGCAGGGTGGAATGTTAAAATGGCAAGCGACAGGGAGGTCTGGGTCATGCTTGCGGACAGACCGAAGGTGTTCTGCAAAGCAGTCGCCTAGTTTACATTTGGTCTCTCCAATGTAGAGGAGACCACATTGGGAGCAACAAATGCAGTAGACTAAGTTGGAGGAAATGCAAGTGAAATGCTGCTTCACTTGAAAGGAGTGTTTGAACCTCCAATGTCTGAACAAAGCAGAGGGGCTGTTGTTAAGGGAAAGTTCAACTCCAAGGAGCATAAATAGCGAATCAGGTGGAGAGAGCTAAGTACCAGAAACACAGAGCACTACGGTTTCAACCCCAAATCCACAAAGCTTGCCCGAAGCAACTGAGCCCACCGCTCCTCCAGACGTGACCAGCCTCCAGACCATCTGAATTTATAAATTCAGAGACTTGAGGGTCAGCGGGGTTGGTTTGGGGTGGGGTAGGGGTGCACCTAAAGAAGGATTATACTGTAAATATGTCGGGTAATGACTGGGGTAGGGGGAGGTGTAGTATAAGGGTGTTTGGCATAGCAAGTGTTAATGTGGGACTGGAGAACAGTACCACTCACAGAGTGGTGTAAAGTGTCACAAGGCAAGGGGTCTGGGTCAGTCTAGGAGTATCCAGAGACCTGTATATAAGTCAGCATGGAATTAGCTGCTAGTCTGGACGATCCTGACGATATATGTAAACAGTGATGTGATAACCATAAGCACTACTTATAAACTCTGAATCTCTTCATAAGACCAACTCAACAAACCCTTACAATAAGAACGAGGGTGGTAAATTTCAAAATTCGAGATCTCTCACTTAAGATGAAGATGAGGAGGAATTTCTTCTCTCAGAGGGTCGTTAATCTGTGGAATTCTCCTCCCCTGACAGCAGCGAGAGCTGGGTCACTGAATTTATTCAAGGCTGAGTTAGACAGATTTTTGACCAACATGGGGAGCCGAGGGTTATGGCGGGGAGCGGGGGGGCAAAAACAAGAAAGTGGAGTTCAGGCCACAAGCAGGTCAGCCACAATCTTTCTGAGTGGCAGAGCAGGCTTGAGGGGCCAAATGGTCTACTCCTGTTCCTATTCCTTATATTAGTTATTACGTAGTGCAAAGTGCAAAGCCAATTCTGTGACGTGCTCTGGGATGCAGTGCTCAGGCCCACAGTGTCCGTTTTTTAAAAATTCATTTACAAGATGTGGGCATCACCGGCTGGATCAGCATTTATTGCCCATCCCTAAATGCCCCTTGAGAAGGTGGTGGTGAGCTGCCTTCTTGAACCGCTGCAGTCCCTGTGGTGTAGGTACACTCACAGTGCTGTTAGGGAGGGAGTTCCAGGATTTTAACCCAAAGTGCGATACAGTGCTCAGACCCATAGTGTTAACTGTACAGTGTGATACAGTGCTCAGACCCAGTGCGTCCTGTACGGTGTGATACAGTGCTCAGGCCCACAGTGTGCCCTGTACAGTGTGATACAGTGCTCAGACCCACAGTGTGTCCTGTACAGTGTGATACAGTGCTCAGACCCAGTGTGTCCTGTACAGTGTGATACAGTGCTCAGGCCCACAGTGTGTCCTGTACAGTGTGATACAGTGCTCAGACCCAGTGTGTCCTGTACAGTGTGATACAGTGCTCAGACCCAGTGTGTCCTGTACAGTGTGATACAGTGCTCAGACCCAGTGTGTCCTGTACAGTGTGATACAGTGCTCAGGCCCAGTGTGTCCTGTACAGTGTGATACAGTGCTCAGACCCAGTGTGTTCTGTACAGAGTGATACAGTGCTCAGACCCACAGTGTGTCTCATACAGTGTGATACAGTGCTCAGGCCCACAGTGCGTCCTGTACGGTGTGATACAGTGCTCAGACCCACAGTGTGTCTTGTACAGTGTGATACAGTGCCCAGGCCCAGTGTGTTCTGTACAGTGTGATGCAGTGCTCAGGCCCAGCGTGTTCTGTACAGTGTGATACAGTGCTCAGACCCAGTGTGTTCTGTAGAGTGTGATACAGTGCTCAGGCCCAGTGTGTTCTGTACAGTGTGATACAGTGCTCAGGCCCAGTGTGTTCTGTACAGTGTGATACAGTGCTCAGGCCCACAGTGTATTCTGTACAATGTGATACAGTGTTCAGACCCACAGTGTGTCCAGTACAGTGAGATACAGTGCTCAGACACACAGTGTATCCAGTACAGTAAGGTATGGTGCTCAGACCCACAGTGTGCCCTGTACAGTGAGATACAGTGCTCAGACACACAGAGTGCCCTGTAATGCGA
Source organism: Carcharodon carcharias (assembly GCF_017639515.1). Lineage (NCBI taxonomy): Eukaryota > Metazoa > Chordata > Chondrichthyes > Lamniformes > Lamnidae > Carcharodon > Carcharodon carcharias. Next base: position 4,420,652 of record NW_024470654.1, on the reverse strand, counting down.
GGGAGAGTGCACAGACTCACAGTGTGACCTGTAGTGAGTGATACAGTGCTCAAACTCAAAATGTCCTGCGCTGTACGATGCAGTGCTCAGTCTAACTGAATGCCCTATACTGTACATTGCAGCTCACATCTGCACTGCATCCTATAGTGTGATACAGTGCTAAGACCAAGAGTTTTTAAAGTGCTGTGATATACAGTGCTCAGACCCAAATGGTGTAATGTATTCTGATATACAGTGCTCAGTCCCATAGTGTGCAATGTACTGTGATATACAGTGCTCAGTCAAACACTGTGTAATGTACTGTGATATACAGGGCTCAGTCCCATAGTGTGTAATGTACTGTGATATACAATGCTCAGTCCACAGTGTGTAATGTACTGTGATATAAAATGCTCAGTCCACAGTGTGTAATGTACTGCGATATACAAAGCTCAGTCCACAGTGTGCAATGTACTGTGATATACAGTGCTCAGTCCCATAGTGTGTAATGTACTGTGATATACAGTGCTCAGACCCAAATGGTGTAATGTACTGTGATATACAATGCTCAGTCCACAGTGTGTAATGTACTGTGATATACAATGCTCAGTCCACAGTGTGTAATGTACTGTGATATACAGTGCTCAGTCCCACAGTGTGTAATGTACTGTGATATACAGTGCTCAGTCCCATAGTGTGCAATGTACTGTGATATACAGTGCTCAGTCCCACAGTGTGTAATGTACTGTGATATACAGTGCTCAGTCCCACAGTGTGTAATGTACTGTGATATACAGTGCTCAGACCCACATGGTGTAATGTACTGTGATATACAATGCTCAGTCCACAGTGTGTAATGTACTGTGATATACAGTGCTCAGTCCCACAGTGTGTAATGTACTGTGATATACAGTGCTCAGTCCCACAGTGTGCAATGTACTGTGATATACAGTGCTCAGTCCCATAGTGTGTAATGTACTGTGATATACAATGCTCAGTCCCACGGTATGTAATATACTGTGATATACAGTGCTCAGTCCCACAGTGTGCAAAGTACTGTGATATACAGTGCTCAGTCCCATAGAGTGTAATGTACTGTGATATACAATGCTCAGTCACACACTGTGTAATGTACTGTGATATACAGTGCTCAGTCCCATAGTGTGTAATGTACTGTGAAATACAGTGCTCAGTCCCACAGTGTGTAATGTACTGTGATATACAGTGCTCAGTCCCACAGTGTGTAATGTACTGTGATATACAGTGCTCAGTCCCACAGTGTGCAATGTACTGTGATATACAGTGCTCAGTCCCATAGTGTGTAATGTACTGTGATATACAGTGACAGTCCCATAGTGTGTAATATACTGTGATATACAGTGCTCAGTCCCATAGTGTGTAATGTACTGTGATATACAGTGCTCAATCCCATAGTGTGTAATGTACTGTGATATACAGTGCTCAGTCCCATAGTGTGTAATGTACTGTGATATACAGTGCTCACTCCCACAGTGTGTAATGTACTGTGATAAACAGTGCTCAGTCCCACAGCGTGCAATGTACTGTGATACAGAGTGCTCAGTCCAACAGTGTGTAATGTACTGTGATATACAATGCTCAATCCCACATTGTGTAACGTACTGTGATATAGAGTGCTCAATCCTATAGTGTCTAATGTACTGTGATATACAGTGCTCAGTCCCACAGTGTGTAATGTACTGTGATATACAGTGCTCAGTCCCACAGTGTGCAATGTACTGTGATATACAGTGCTCAGTCCCATAGTGTGCAATGTACTGTGATATACAGTGACAGTCCAATAGTGTGTAATGTACTGTGATATACAGTGCTCAGTCCCATAGTGTGTAATGTACTGTGATATACAGTGCTCAGTCCCATAGTGTGTAATGTACTGTGATATACAGTGCTCAGTCCCATAGTGTGTAATGTACTGTGATATACAGTGCTCAATCCCATAGTGCGTAATGTACTGTGATATACAGTGCTCAGTCCCATAGTGTGTAATGTACTGTGATATACAGTGCTCAGTCCCACAGTGCGTAATGTACTGTGATAAACAGTGCTCAGTCCCACAGTGTGCAATGTACTGTGATACAGAGTGCTCAGTCCAACAGTGTGTAATGTACTGTGATATACAGTGCTCAATCCCACATTGTGTAATGTACTGTGATATACAGTGCTCAATCCCATAGTGTGTAATGTACTGTGATATACAGTGCTCAATCCCACAGGGTGTAATGTACTGTGAAATACAGTGCTCAGTCCCACAGTGTGTACTGTAATGTGATATACAGTGCTCAGTCCAACAGTGTGTAATGTACTGTGACATACAGTGCTCAACCCCATAGTGTGTAATGTACTGTGATACAGTGCTCAATCCCACAGTATGTAATGTACTGTGATATACAGTGCTCAGTCCCACAGTGTGCAATGTACTGTGATATACAGTGCTCAGTCCCATAGTGTGTAATGTACTGTGATATACAATGCTCAGTCCACAAGTATGTAATATACTGTGATATACAGTGCTCAGTCCCACAGTGTGCAAAGTACTGTGATATACAGTGCTCAGTCCCATAGAGTGTAATGTACTGTGATATACAATGCTCAGTCACACACTGTGTAATGTACTGTGATATACAGTGCTCAGTCCCATAGTGTGTAATGTACTGTGATATACAGTGCTCAGTCCCACAGTGTGTAATGTACTGTGATATACAGTGCTCAGTCCCACAGTGTGCAATGTACTGTGATATACAGTGCTCAGTCCCATAGTGTGTAATGTACTGTGATATACAGTGACAGTCCCATAGTGTGTAATATACTGTGATATACAGTGCTCAGTCCCAAAGTGTGTAATGTACTGTGATATACAGTGCTCAATCCCATAGTGTGTAATGTACTGTGATATACAGTGCTCAGTCCCATAGTGTGTAATGTACTGTGATATACAGGGCTCACTCCCACAGTGTGTAATGTACTGTGATAAATAGTGCTCAGTCCCACAGTGTGCAATGTACTGTGATACAGAGTGCTCAGTCCAACAGTGTGTAATGTACTGTGATATACAGTGCTCAATCCCACATTGTGTAATGTACTGTGATATAGAGTGCTCAATCCTATAGTGTCTAATGTACTGTGATATACAGTGCTCAGTCCCATAGTGTGTAATGTACTGTGATATACAGTGCTCAGTCCCATAGTGTGTAATGTACTGTGATATACAGTGCTCAGTCCCATAGTGTGTAATGTACTGTGATATACAGTGCTCAATCCCATAGTGTGTAATGTACTGTGATATACAGTGCTCAGTCCCATAGTGTGTAATGTACTGCGATATACAGTGCTCAGTCCCACAGTGCGTAATGTACTGTGATAAACAGTGCTCAGTCCCACAGTGTGCAATGTACTGTGATACAGAGTGCTCAGTCCAACAGTGTCTAATGTACTGTGATATACAGTGCTCAATCCCACATTGTGTAATGTACTGTGATATACAGTGCTCAATCCCATAGTGTGTAATGTACTGTGATATACAGTGCTCAATCCCACAGGGTGTAATGTACTGTGATGTACAGTGCTCAGTCCCAAAGTGTGTAATGTAATGTGATATACAGTGCTCAGTCCAACAGTGTGTAATGTACTGTGACATACAGTGCTCAACCCCATAGTGTGTAATGTACTGTGATACAGTGCTCAATCCCACATTGTGTAATGTACTGTGATATACAGTGCTCAGTCCCACAGTGTAATGTACTGTGATATACAGTGCTCAGTCCCACAGTGTAATGTACTGTGATATACAGTGCTCAGTCCAACAGCGTGTAATGTACTGTGATATACAGTGCTCAGTCCCACACTGTGTAATGTACTGTGATATACAGTGCTCAATCCCACATTGTGTAATGTACTGTAATATACAGTGCTCAGTCCCATAGTGTGTAATGCAATGTGGTTTATAGTCCCCAGCCCGACAGTCTGTAATGTACTATGACATACAATGCTGAGCCCCAGTGTGAAATATGCTGTGATATACAGTGCATAGTCCCACATTTTGTAATGTGCTGTGATATACAGTGCCCAGTCCGACACTGTTCAATATGCTGTGATATACAGTGCTCAGTCCCATAGTGTGTAATGTACTGTGATAAACATTGCTCAGTCCTACATTGTGTAATGCGCTGTGATAGACAGTGCTCAGTCCCATAGTGTGTAGTGTACTGTGATATACAGTGCTCAGTCCCACAGTGTGTAATGTACTGTGATATACAGTGCTCAGTCCCACAGTGTGTAATATACTGTGATATACAGTGCTCAGTCCCATAGTGTGTAATGTACTGTGATATACAGTGCTCAGTCCCACAGTGTGTAATGTACTGTGATATACAGTGCTCAGTCCCACAGTGTGTAATGTACTGTGATATACAGTGCTCAGTACCACAGTGTGTCCTGTGCAGTGAGATACAGTGCTCAGACACACAGTATGTCCTGTACAGTGAGATACAGTGCTCAGACACACAGTGTGTCCTATACAGTGAGATACAGTGCTCAGACACACAGTGTGTCCTGTACAGTGAGATACAGTGCTCAGACACACAGAGTGCCCTGTAATGCAAGGGAGAGTGCACGGACTCACAGTGTGACCTGTAGTGAGTGATACAGTGCTCAAACTCAAAATGTCCTGCGCTGTACGATGCAGTGCTCAGTCTAACTGAATGCCCTATACTGTACATTGCAGCTCACATCTGCGCTGCATCCTATAGTGTGATACAGTGCTAAGACCCAGAGTGTTTAAAGTGCTGTGATATACAGTGCTCAGACCCACATGGTGTAATGTACTGTGATATACAGTGCTCAGTCCCATAGTGTGCAATGTACTGTGATATACAGTGCTCAGTCAAACACTGTGTAATGTACTGTGATATACAGTACTCAGTCCCACAGTGTAATGTACTGTGATATACAGTGCTTAGTCCCACACTGTGTAATGTACTGTGATATACATTGCTCAGTCCACACTGTGTAATGTACTGTGATATACAGTGCTCAGTCCACAGTGTGTAATGTACTGTGATATACAGTGCTCAGTCCCATAGTGTGTAATGTACTGTGATATACAGTGCTCAGTCCCACTGTGTAATGTACTGTGATATACAGTGCTCAGTCCCACACTGTGTAATGTACTGTGATATACAATGCTCAGTGCACAGTGTGCAAGGCAATGTGATATACAGTGCTCAGTCCCACACTGTGTAATGTACTGTGATATACAATGCTCAGTCCACAGTGTGTAATGTACTGTGATATACCGTGCTCAGTCCCACAGTGTAATGTACTGTGATATACAGTGCTCAGTCCCACACTGTGTAATGTACTGTGATATACAATGCTCAATCCACAGTGTGCAATGTACTGTGATATACAGTGCTCAGTCCCATAGTGTGTAATATACTGTGATATACAGTGCTCAGTCCCACACTGTGTAACGTACTGTGATATACAGTGCTCAGTCCATCAGTGTGTAATGTACTGCGATATACATTGCTCAGTCCCACAGTGTAATGTACTGTGATATACAGTGCTCAGTCCCACAGTGTGTAATGTACTGTGATATACAGTGCTCAGTCCCACAGTGTGTAATGTACTGCGATATACAATGCTCAGTCCCACACTGTGTAATGCACTGTGGTATACATTGCTCAGTCCCACAGTGTGTAATGTACTGTGATATACAGTGCTCAGTCCCACAGTGTGTAATGTACTGTGATATACAGAGCTCAGTCCCACAGTGTGTAATGTACTGTGATATACAGTGACAGTCCAATAGTGTGTAATGTACTGTGATATACAGTGCTCAGTCCCATAGTGTGTAATGTACTGTGACATACATTGCACAGTCCCAGATTGTGTAATGTACTGTGATATACAGTGCTCAGTCCCACACTGTGCAATGTACTGTGATATACAGTGCCCAATCCCACACAGTGTAATTTACTGTGATATACAGTGCTCAGTCCCACAATGTGTAATGTACTGTGATATACAGTGCTCAATCCCGCACTGTGTAATGTACGGTGATATACAGTGCTCAGTCCCATAGTGTGTAATGTACTGTGATATACAGTGCTCAGTCCCATAGTGTGTAAAGCAATGTGCTTTATAGTCCTCAGCCCGACAGTCTGTAAGGTACTGTGATATACAATGCTGAGTCCCAGTGTGTAATATGCTGTGATATACAGTGCTTAGTCCAACATTGTGTAATGTGCTATGATATACAGTGTCCAGTCCAACACTGTTCAATATGCTGTGATATACAGTGCACAGTCCCATAGTGTGTAATGTACTGTGATAAACATTGCTCAGTCCTACATTGTGTAATGTGCTGTGATAGACAGTGCTCAGACCCATAGAGTGAAATGTACTGTGATATACAGTGCTCAGTCCCACAGTGTGTAATGTACTGTGATATACAGTGCTCAGTCCCACACTGTGAAATGTACAGTGATATCCAGTGCTTAGTCCCACAGTGTGTAATGTACTGTGATATACAGTGCTCAGTCCACACTGTGTAATGTACTGTGATATACAGTGCTCAGACCCACAGTGTAATGTACTGTGATATACATTGCACAATCCCACACTGTGTAATGTACTGTGATATACAGTGCTCAGTCCCACAGTGTGTAATGTAATGTGATATAGTGCTCAGTCACACACTGTGTAATGTACTGTGATATACAGTGCTTAGTCCCACACTGTGTAATGTACCGTAATATACAGTGCTCAGTCCCACAGTGTCTAATGTACTGTGATATACAATGCTCAGTCCACAATGTGTAAAGTCCTGTGATATACAATGCTCAGTCCACAATGGGTAATGTACTGTGATATACAGTGCTCAGTCCAACAGTGTGTAATGTACTGTGATATACAGTGCTCAGTGACACACTGTGTAATGTACTGTGATATACAGTGCTCAGTCCCATAGTGTGTAATGTACTGTGATATACAGTGCTCAGTCCCACACCGTGTAATGTACAGTGATATACACTGCTCAGTCCCATAGTGTGTAATGTACTGTAATATACAATGCTCAGTCCCAAACTGTGTAATGTACTGTGATATACAGTGACAGTCCCATAGTGTGTAATGTACTGTGATATACAGTGCTCAGTCCCATAGTGTGTAATGTACTGTGATATACATTGCACAGTCCCACACTGTGTAATGTACTGTGTTATACAGTGCTCAGTCCCATAGTGTATAATGTACTGTGATATACAGTGCACAGTCCCATAGTGTGTAATGTACTGTGATATACAATGCTCAGTCCCACACTGTGCAATGTACTGTGATGTACAGTGCTCAGTCCCACAGTGTGTAATGTACTGTGATATACAGTGCTCAGTCCCACACTGTGTAATGTACTGTGATATACTGAGCTCAGTCCCATAGTGTGTAATGTACTTTGATATACAGTGCTCAGTCCCATAGTGTGTAATGTACTGTGATATGCAGTGCTCAGTCCCATAGTGTGTAATGTACTGTGATATACAATGCTCAGTCCACAGTGTGTAATGTACTGTGATATGCAGTGCTCAGTCGCACAGTGTGTAATGTACTGTGATGTACAGTGCTCAGTACCACACTGTGAAATATGCTGTGATATACAGTGCTCAGTCCCACAGTGTAATGTACTGTGATATACAGTGCTCAGTCCCACAGTGTAATGTACTGTGATATACAGTGCTCAGTCCCACAGTGTAATGTACTGTGATATACAGTGCTCAGTCCCACAGGGTGAAATGTACTGTAATATACAATGATCTTTCTACAGTCTGTAATGAACTGTGATATACAGTGCTCAGTGCCACACTGTGTAATGTACTGTGATATACAATGCTCAGTCCACAGTGTGTAATGTACTGTGATATACAGTGCTCAGTCCCACAGTGTAATGTACTGTGATATACAGTGCTCAGTCCCACAGTGTGTAATGTACTGTGACATACAATGCTCAGTCCACAGTGTGTAATGTACTGTGATATACAGTGCTCAGTCCCACACTGTGTAATGTAGGGATATACAGTGCTCAGTCCCACGTTGTGTAATGTACCATGAAAGACAGTGCTCAGTCCCACATTGTGTAATGTACTGTGATAGACAGTGCTCAATCCCACAGAGTGTAAAGTGCTGTGATATACAATGCTCAGTCCCACACTGTGTAATGTACTGTGATATACAGTGCCCAGACCCATAATGTGTAATATACTGTGATATACAGTGCACAGTCCCATAGTGAGTAATGTACTGTGATATACAGTGCTCAGTCCCATAGTGTGTTATGTACTGTGATATACAATGCTCAGTCCCACACTGCCTAATGTACTGTGATGTACAGTGCTCAGTCCCACACTGTGTAATGTACTGTGATATACAGTGCTCAGTCCCACACTGTGTAATGTACTGTGATATACAATGCTCAGTCCCACACTGTGTAATGTACTGTGATATACAGTGCTCAGTCCCATAGTGTGTAATGTACTGTGATATACAATGCTCATTCCCACACTGTCTAATGTACTGTGATATACAGTGCTCAGTCCCACAGCGTGTAATGTACTGTGATGTACAGTGCTCAGTCCCACACTGTGTAATGTACTGTGATATACAGTGCTCAGTCCCACACTGTGTAATGTACTGTGATATACAGTGCTCAGTCCCAAAGTGTGTAATGTACTGTGATATACAGTGCTCAGTCCCACACTGTGTAATGTACTGTGATATACAGTGCTCAGTCCCATAGTGTGTAATGTACTGTGATATACAGTGCTCAGTCCCATAGTGTGTAATGTACTGTGATATACAATGCTCGGTCCCACACTGTCTAATGTACTGTGATATACAGTGCTCGGACCCATAGTGTGTAATGTACTGTGATATACAGTGCTCAGTCCCATAGTGTGTAATGGACTGTGATATACAATGCTCAGTCCCACACTGTCTAATGTACTGTGATATACAGTGCTCAGTCCCATAGTGTGTAATGTACTGTGATATACAGTGCTCAGTCCCATAGTGTGTAATGCAATGTGGTTTATAGTCCCCAGCCCGACAGTCTGTCATGTACTGTGATATCCAATGCTGAGTCCCACAGTGTGTAATATGCTGTGATATACAGTGCATAGTCCCACATTTTGTAATGTGCTGTGATATACAGTGCCCAGTCCGACACTGTTCAATATGCTGTGATATACAGTGCTCAGTCCCATAGTGTGTAATGTACTGTGATAAACATTGCTCAGTCCTACATTGTGTAATGCGCTGTGATAGACAGTGCTCAGTCCCATAGTGTGTAGTGTACTGTGATATACAGTGCTCAGTCCCACAGTGTGTAATGTACTGTGATATACAGTGCTCAGTCCCACAGTGTGTAATATACTGTGATATACAGTGCTCAGTCCCATAGTGTGTAATGTACTGTGATATACAGTGCTCAGTCCCACAGTGTGTAATGTACTGTGATATACAGTGCTCAGTCCCACAGTGTGTAATGTACTGTGATATACAGTGCTCAGTACCACAGTGTGTCCTGTGCAGTGAGATACAGTGCTCAGACACACAGTATGTCCTGTACAGTGAGATACAGTGCTCAGACACACAGTGTGTCCTATACAGTGAGATACAGTGCTCAGACACACAGTGTGTCCTGTACAGTGAGATACAGTGCTCAGGCACACAGAGTGCCCTGTAATGCAAGGGAGAGTGCACGGACTCACAGTGTGACCTGTAGTGAGTGATACAGTGCTCAAACTCAAAATGTCCTGCGCTGTACGATGCAGTGCTTAGTCTAACTGAATGCCCTATACTGTACATTGCAGCTCACATCTGCGCTGCATCCTATAGTGTGATACAGTGCTAAGACCCAGAGTGTTTAAAGTGCTGTGATATACAGTGCTCAGACCCACATGGTGTAATGTACTGTGATATACAGTGCTCAGTCCCATAGTGTGCAATGTACTGTGATATACAGTGCTCAGTCAAACACTGTGTAATGTACTGTGATATACAGTACTCAGTCCCACAGTGTAATGTACTGTGATATACAGTGCTTAGTCCCACACTGTGTAATGTACTGTGATATACATTGCTCAGTCCACACTGTGTAATGTACTGTGATATACAGTGCTCAGTCCACAGTGTGTAATGTACTGTGATATACAGTGCTCAGTCCCATAGTGTGTAATGTACTGTGATATACAGTGCTCAGTCCCACTGTGTAATGTACTGTGATATACAGTGCTCAGTCCCACACTGTGTAATGTACTGTGATATACAATGCTCAGTGCACAGTGTGCAAGGCAATGTGATATACAGTGCTCAGTCCCATACTGTGTAATGTACTGTGATATACAATGCTCAGTCCACAGTGTGTAATGTACTGTGATATACCGTGCTCAGTCCCACAGTGTAATGTACTGTGATATACAGTGCTCAGTCCCACACTGTGTAATGTACTGTGATATACAATGCTCAATCCACAGTGTGCAATGTACTGTGATATACAGTGCTCAGTCCCATAGTGTGTAATATACTGTGATATACAGTGCTCAGTCCCACACTGTGTAACGTACTGTGATATACAGTGCTCAGTCCATCAGTGTGTAATGTACTGCGATATACATTGCTCAGTCCCACAGTGTAATGTACTGTGATATACAGTGCTCAGTCCCACAGTGTGTAATGTACTGTGATATACAGTGCTCAGTCCCACAGTGTGTAATGTACTGTGATATACAGTGCTCAGTCCCACAGTGTGTAATGTACTGTGATATACAGTGCTCAGTCCCACAGTGTGTAATGTACTGTGATATACAGTGACAGTCCAATAGTGTGTAATGTACTGTGATATACAGTGCTCAGTCCCATAGTTTGTAATGTACTGTGACATACATTGCACAGTCCCAGATTGTGTAATGTACTGTGATATACAGTGCTCAGTCCCACACTGTGCAATGTACTGTGATATACAGTGCCCAATCCCACACTGTGTAATTTACTGTGATATACAGTGCTCAGTCCCACAATGTGTAATGTACTGTGATATACAGTGCTCAATCCCGCACTGTGTAATGTACGGTGATATACAGTGCTCAGTCCCATAGTGTGTAATGTACTGTGATATACAGTGCTCAGTCCCATAGTGTGTAAAGCAATGTGCTTTATAGTCCTCAGCCCGACAGTCTGTAAGGTACTGTGATATACAATGCTGAGTCCCAGTGTGTAATATGCTGTAATATACAGTGCTTAGTCCAACATTGTGTAATGTGCTATGATATACAGTGTCCAGTCCAACACTGTTCAATATGCTGTGATATACAGTGCACAGTCCCATAGTGTGTAATGTACTGTGATAAACATTGCTCAGTCCTACATTGTGTAATGTGCTGTGATAGACAGTGCTCAGACCCATAGAGTGAAATGTACTGTGATATACAGTGCTCAGTCCCACAGTGTGTAATGTACTGTGATATACAGTGCTCAGTCCCACACTGTGAAATGTACAGTGATATCCAGTGCTTAGTCCCACACTGTGTAATGTACTGTGATATACAGTGCTCAGTCCACACTGTGTAATGTACTGTGATATACAGTGCTCAGACCCACAGTGTAATGTACTGTGATATACATTGCACAATCCCACACTGTGTAATGTACTGTGATATACAGTGCTCAGTCCCACAGTGTGTAATGTAATGTGATATAGTGCTCAGTCACACACTGTGTAATGTACTGTGATATACAGTGCTTAGTCCCACACTGTGTAATGTACCGTAATATACAGTGCTCAGTCCCACAGTGTCAAATGTACTGTGATATACAATGCTCAGTCCACAATGTGTAAAGTCCTGTGATATACAATGCTCAGTCCACAATGGGTAATGTACTGTGATATACAGTGCTCAGTCCAACAGTGTGTAATGTACTGTGATATACAGTGCTCAGTGACACACTGTGTAATGTACTGTGATATACAGTGCTCAGTCCCATAGTGTGTAATGTACTGTGATATACAGTGCTCAGTCCCACACCGTGTAATGTACAGTGATATACACTGCTCAGTCCCATAGTGTGTAATGTACTGTAATATACAATGCTCAGTCCCAAACTGTGTAATGTACTGTGATATACAGTGACAGTCCCATAGTGTGTAATGTACTGTGATATACAGTGCTCAGTCCCATAGTGTGTAATGTACTGTGATATACATTGCACAGTCCCACACTGTGTAATGTACTGTGTTATACAGTGCTCAGTCCCATAGTGTGTAATGTACTGTGATATACAGTGCACAGTCCCATAGTGTGTAATGTACTGTGATATACAATGCTCAGTCCCACACTGTGCAATGTACTGTGATGTACAGTGCTCAGTCCCACAGTGTGTAATGTACTGTGATATACAGTGCTCAGTCCCACACTGTGTAATGTACTGTGATATACAATGCTCAGTCCCAAACTGTGTAATGTACTGTGATATACAAGTGCTCAGTCCCACACTGTGTAATGTACTGTGATATACAGTGCTCAGTCCCATCAGTGTGTAATGTACTGTGATATACAGTGCTCAGTCCCACAGTGTGTAATGTACTGTGATATACAGTGCTCAGTCCCACAGTGTGTAATGTACTGTGATATACAGTGCTCAGTCCCACACTGTGTAATGTACTGTGATATACAGTGCTCAGTCCCACAGTGTGTAATGTACTGTGATATACAGTGCTCAGTCCCACACTGTGTAATGTACTGTGATATACAGTGCTCAGTCCCACACTGTGTAATGTACTGTGATATACAGTGCTCAGTCCCACAGTGTGTAATGTACTGTGATATACAGTGCTCAGTCCCACAGTGTAATGTACTGTGATATACAGTGCTCAGTCCCACAGGGTGAAATGTACTGTAATATACAATGCTCTTTCTACAGTCTGTAATGAACTGTGATATACAGTGCTCAGTCCCACACTGTGTAATGTACTGTGATATACAATGCTCAGTCCACAGTGTGTAATGTACTGTGATATACAGTGCTCAGTCCCACAGTGTAATGTACTGTGATATACAGTGCTCAGTCCCACAGTGTGTAATGTACTGTAATATACAATGCTCAGTCCACAGTGTGTAATGTACTGTGATATACAGTGCTCAGTCCCACACTGTGTAATGTAGGGATATACAGTGCTCAGTCCCACATTGTGTAATGTACCGTGATAGACAGTGCTCAGTCCCACATTGTGTAATGTACTGTGATAGACAGTGCTCAGTCCCACAGAGTGTAAAGTGCTGTGATATACAATGCTCAGTCCCACACTGTGTAATGTACTGTGATATACAGTGCCCAGTCCCATAATGTGTAATGAACTGTGATATACAGTGCTCAGTCCCATAGTGCGTAATGTACTGTGATATACAGTGCTCAGTCCCATAGTGTGTTATGTACTGTGATATACAATGCTCAGTCCCACACTGCCTAATGTACTGTGATGTACAGTGCTCAGTCCCACACTGTGTAATGTACTGTGATATACAGTGCTCAGTCCCACACTGTGTAATGTACTGTGATATACAATGCTCAGTCCCACACTGTGTAATGTACTGTGATATACAGTGCTCAGTCCCATAGTGCGTAATGTACTGTGATATACAATGCTCATTCCCACACTGTCTAATGTACTGTGATATACAGTGCTCAGTCCCACAGCGTGTAATGTACTGTGATGTACAGTGCTCAGTCCCACACTGTGTAATGTACTGTGATATACAGTGCTCAGTCCCACACTGTGTAATGTACTGTGATGTACAGTGCTCAGTCCCAAAGTGTGTAATGTACTGTGATATACAGTGCTCAGTCCCACACTGTGTAATGTACTGTGATATACAGTGCTCAGTCCCATAGTGTGTAATGTACTGTGATATACAATGCTCAGTCCACATTGTGTAATGTGCTTTGATATATAGTGCTCAGTCCCACACTATGTAATGTACTGTGATAGACAGAGCTCAGTCCCACAGAGTGTAAAGTGCTGTGATATACAATGCTCAGTCCCACACTGTGTAATGTACTGTGATATACAGTGCCCAGTCCCATAATGTGTAATGTACTGAGATATACAGTGCTCAATCCCACACTGGGTAATGTACTGTGATATACAGTGCTCAGTCCCACACTGTGCAATGTACAGTGATATACAGTGCTCAGTCCCACAGTGTGTAATGTACTGTGATATACAGTGCTCAGTCCCACACTTTGTAATGTACTGTGATATACAGTGCTCAGTCCAATAGTGTGTAATGTACTGTGATACACAGTGCTCAGTCCCACAGTGTGTCATGTAATGTGATATACAGTGCTCAGTCCCACAGCGTGTAATGTACTGTGATGTACAGTGCTCAGTCCCACACTGTGTAATGTACTGTGATATACAGTGCTCAGTCCCACACTGTGTAATGTACTGTGATATACAATGCTCAGTCCCACACCGTGTAATGTACTGTGATATACAGTGCTCAGTCCCATAGTGTGTAATATACTGTGATATACAATGCTCATTTCCACACTGTCTAATGTACTGTGATATACAGTGCTCAGTCCCACAGCGTGTAATGTACTGTGATGTACAGTGCTCAGTCCCACACTGTGCAATGTACTGTGATATACAGTGCCCAGTCCCACACTGTGTAATGTACTGTGATATACAGTGCCCAGCCCCACACTGTGTAATGTACTGTGATATACAGTGCTCAGTCCCAAAGTGTGTAATGTACTGTGATATACAGTGCTCAGTCCCACATTGTGTAATGTACTGTGATATACAGTGCTCAGTCCCATAGTGTGTAATGTACTGTGATATACAATGCTCAGTGCCACACTGTGTAATGTACTGTGATATACAGTGCTCAGTCCCACAGTGTGTAATGTACTGTGATATACAGTGCTCAGTCCCACAGTGTAATGTACTGTGATATACAGTGCTCAGTCCCACACTTTGTAATGTACTGTGATATACAGTGCTCAGTCCCAAACTGAGTAATGTACTGTGATATACAGTGCTCAGTCCCACAGTCTGTAATGTACTGTGATATACAGTGCTCAGTCCCATAGTGTGTAATGTACTGTGATATACAGTGCTCAGTCCCACACTGTGTAATGTACTGTGATATACAGTGCTCAGTCCCATAGTGTGTAATGTACTGTGATATACAGTGCTCAGTCCCACACTGTGTAAAGTACTGCGATATACAGAGCTCAGTCCCATAGTGTGTAATGTACTGTGATATACAGTGCACAGTCCCATAGTGTGTAATGTACTGTGATATACAATGCTCAGTCCCACACTGTGCAATGTACTGTGATGTACAGTGCTCAGTCCCACAGTGTGTAATGTACTGTGATATACAGTGCTCAGCCCCACACTGTGTAATGTACTGTGATATACTGAGCTCAGTCCCATAGTGTGTAATGTACTTTGATATACAGTGCTCAGTCCCATAGTGTGTCATGTACTGTGATATACAGTGCTCAGTCCCACAGTGTGTAATGTACTGTGATATACAATGCTCAGTCCACAGTGTGTAATGTACTGTGATATACAGTGCTCAGTCCCACAGTGTGTAATGTACTGTGATATACAGTGCTCAGTCCCACACTGTGTAATGTACTGTGATATACAATGCTCAGTCCACAGTGTGTAATGTACTGTGATATACAGTGCTCAGTCCCACAGTGTGTAATGTACTGTGATATACAGTGCTCAGTCCCATAGTGCGTAATGTACTGTGATATACAATGCTCAGTGCCACACTGTGTAATGTACTGTGATATACAGTGCTCAGTCCCACAGAGTGTAAGGTACTGTGATATACAGTGCTCAGTCCCACAGTGCGTAATGTACAGTGATATACAGTGCTCAGTCCCATAGTGTGTAATGTACTGTGATATACAGTGCTCAGTCCCATAGTGTGAAATGTACTGTGATATACAGTGCTCAGTCCCATAGTGTGTAATGTACTGTGATATACAATGCTCAGTCCCATACTGTCTAATGCACTGTGATATACAGTGCTCAGACACACAGTGTGTAATGTACTGTGATATACAGTGCTCAGTCCCACACTGTGTAATGTACTGTGATATACAGTGCTCAGTCCCATAGTGTGTAATGTACTGTGATATACAGTGCTCAGTCCCATAGTGTGTAATGTACTGTGATATACAATGCTCAGTCCCACACTGTCTAATGTACTGTGATATACAGTGCTCAGTCCCACAGTGTGTAAAGTACTGTGATATTAAGTGCTCAGTCCCATAGTGTGTAATGTACTGTGATATACAGTGCTCAGACCCATAGTGTGTAATGGACTGTGATATACAATGCTCAGTCCCACACTGTCTAATGTACTGTGATATACAGTGCTCAGTCCCATAGTGTGTAATGTACTGTGATATACAGTGCTCAGTCCCATAGCGTGTAATGCAATGTGGTTTATAGTCCGCAGCCCGACAGTCTGTCATGTACTGTGATATCCAATGCTGAGTCCCACAGTGTGTAATATGCTGTGATGTACAGTGCTCAGTCCCACAGGGCGTAATGCACTGTGATATATAGTGCTCAGTCCAACAGTATGTAATGTACTGATATATACAATGCTCAGTCCCATAGTGTGTAATATACTGTAATATACATTGCTCAATCCCACACTGTGTAATGTACTGTGATATACAGTGCTCAGTCCCACACTGTGTAATGTGCTGCGATATACAGTGCTCAGTCCCACATTGTGTAATGTGCTGAGATATACAGAGCCCAGTCCGACACTGTTCAATATGCTGTGATATACAGTGCGCAGTCACAAAGTGGGTAATGTACTGTGATAAACATTGCTCAGTCCCACATTGTGTAATGTACTGTGATATACAGTGCTCAGTCCCACATTGTGTAATGTACAGTGATATACATTGCTCAGTCCACACTGTGTAATGTACTGTGGTATACAGTGCTCAGTCCTACACTGTGTAATGTATTCTGGAATACAGTACTTAGTCCCACACTGTGTAATGTACCATGATATAAAATGCTCAGTCCACAGTGTGTAATGTAC
This sequence comes from Carcharodon carcharias, assembly GCF_017639515.1. Lineage (NCBI taxonomy): Eukaryota > Metazoa > Chordata > Chondrichthyes > Lamniformes > Lamnidae > Carcharodon > Carcharodon carcharias. The sequence continues at coordinate 4,403,493 of NW_024470654.1, read as the reverse complement.
TGTGATATACATTGCTCAGTCCACATTGTGTAATGTGCTTTGATATATAGTGCTCATTCCCACACTATGTAATGTACTGCGATAGACAGAGCTCAGTCCCACAGAGTGTAAAGTGCTGTGATATACAATGCTCAGTCCCACACTGTGTAATGTACTGTGATATACAGTGCCCAGTCCCATAATGTGTAATGTACTGAGATATACAGTGCTCAATCCCACACTGGGTAATGTACTGTGATATACAGTGCTCAGTCCCACACTGTGCAATGTACAGTGATATACAGTGCTCAGTCCCACAGTGTGTAATGTACTGTGATATTCAGTGCTCAGTCCCACACTGTGTAATGTACTGTGATATACAGTGCTCAGTCCAATAGTGTGTAATGTACTGTGATATACAGTGCTCAGTCCCACAGTGTGTAATGTACTGTGATATACAGTGCTCAGTCCCATAGTGTGTAATGTACTGTGATATACAGTGCTCGGTCCCACACTGTGTAATGTACTGTGATATACAGTGCTCAGTCCCATAGTGCGTAATGTACTGTGATATACAGTGCTCAGTCCCATAGTGTGTAATGTACTGTGATATACAGTGCTCAGTCCCAACTGTGTTATATACTGTGATATACAGTGCTCAGTCCCACAGTGTGTAATGTACTGTGATATACAGTGCTCAGTCCCACAGTGTGTAATGTACTGTGATATACAGTGCTCAGTCCCACACTGTGTAATGTACTGTGATATACAGTGCTCAGTCCCACACTGTGTAATGTACTGTGATATACAGTGCTCAGTCCCACAGTGTGTAATGTACTGTGATATACAGTGCTCAGTCCCACAGTGTGTAATGTACTGTGATATACAGTGCCCAGTCCCACACTGTGCAATGTACTGTGATATACAGTGCTCAGTCCCAAAGTGTGTAATGTACTGTGATATACAGTGCTCAGTCCCACATTGTGTAATGTACTGTGATATACAGTGCTCAGTCCCATAGTGTGTAATGTACTGTGATATACAATGCTCAGTGCCACACTGTGTAATGTACTGTGATATACAGTGCTCAGTCCCACACTGTGTAATGTACTGTGATATACAGTGCTCAGTCCCACAGTGTGTAATGTACTGTGATATAAGTGCTCAGTCCCATAGTGTGTAATGTACTGTGATATACAGTGCTCAGTCCCATAGTGTGTAATGTACTGTGATATACAGTGCACAGTCCCATAGTGTGTAATGTACTGTGATATACAATGCTCAGTCCCACACTGTGCAATGTACTGTGATGTACAGTGCTCAGTCCCACAGTGTGTAATGTACTGTGATATACAGTGCTCAGTCCCACACTGTGTAATGTACTGTGATATACTGAGCTCAGTCCCATAGTGTGTAATGTACTGTGATATACAGTGCTCAGTCCCATAGTGTGTCATGTACTGTGATATACAGTGCTCAGTCCCACAGTGTGTAATGTACTGTGATATACAATGCTCAGTCCACAGTGTGTAATGTACTGTGATATACAGTGCTCAGTCCCACAGTGTGTAATGTACTGTGATATACAGTGCTCAGTCCCACACTGTGTAATGTACTGTGATATACAATGCTCAGTCCACAGTGTGTAATGTACTGTGATATACAGTGCTCAGTCCCACAGTGTGTAATGTACTGTGATATACAGTGCTCAGTCCCATAGTGTGTAATGTACTGTGATATACAATGCTCAGTGCCACACTGTGTAATGTACTGTGATATACAGTGCTCAGTCCCACAGAGTGTAAGGTACTGTGATATACAGTGCTCAGTCCCACAGTGCGTAATGTACTGTGATATAGAGTGCTCTGTCCCATAGTGTGTAATGTACTGTGATATACAGTGCTCAGTCCCATAGTGTGTAATGTACTGTGATATACAGTGCTCAGTCCCATAGTGTGTAATGTACTGTGATATACAATGCTCAGTCCCATACTGTCTAATGCACTGTGATATACAGTGCTCAGACACACAGTGTGTAATGTACTGTGATATACAGTGCTCAGTCCCACACTGTGTAATGTACTGTGATATACAGTGCTCAGTCCCATAGTGTGTAATGTACTGTGATATACAGTGCTCAGTCCCATAGTGTGTAATGTACTGTGATATACAATGCTCAGTCCCACACTGTCTAATGTACTGTGATATACAGTGCTCAGTCCCACAGTGTGTAAAGTACTGTGATATACAATGCTCAGTCCCACACTGTCTAATGTACTGTGATATACAGTGCTCAGTCCCATAGTGTGTAATGTACTGTGATATACAGTGCTCAGTCCCATAGCGTGTAATGCAATGTGGTTTATAGTCCGCAGCCCGACAGTCTGTCATGTACTGTGATATCCAATGCTGAGTCCCACAGTGTGTAATATGCTGTGATGTACAGTGCTCAGTCCCACAGTGCGTAATGCACTGTGATATATAGTGCTCAGTCCAACAGTATGTAATGTACTGATATATACAATGCTCAGTCCCATAGTGTGTAATATACTGTAATATACATTGCTCAATCCCACACTGTGTAATGTACTGTGATATACAGTGCTCAGTCCCACACTGTGTAATGTGCTGCGATATACAGTGCTCAGTCCCACATTGTGTAATGTGCTGTGATATACAGAGCCCAGTCCGACACTGTTCAATATGCTGTGATATACAGTGCTCAGTCACAAAGTGGGTAATGTACTGTGATAAACATTGCTCAGTCCCACATTGTGTAATGTACTGTGATATACAGTGCTCAGTCCCACATTGTGTAATGTACAGTGATATACATTGCTCAGTCCACACTGTGTAATGTACTGTGGTATACAGTGCTCAGTCCTACACTGTGTAATGTATTCTGGAATACAGTACTTAGTCCCACACTGTGTAATGTACCATGATATAAAATGCTCAGTCCACAGTGTGTAATGTACTGTGATATACATTGCTCAGTCCACATTGTGTAATGTGCTTTGATATATAGTGCTCAGTCCCACACTATGTAATGTACTGTGATAGACAGAGCTCAGTCCCACAGAGTGTAAAGTGCTGTGATATACAATGCTCAGTCCCACACTGTGTAATGTACTGTGATATACAGTGCCCAGTCCCATAATGTGTAATGTACTGAGATATACAGTGCTCAATCCCACACTGGGTAATGTACTGTGATATACAGTGCTCAGTCCCACACTGTGCAATGTACAGTGATATACAGTGCTCAGTCCCACAGTGTGTAATGTACTGTGATATTCAGTGCTCAGTCCCACACTGTGTAATGTACTGTGATATACAGTGCTCAGTCCAATAGTGTGTAATGTACTGTGATATACAGTGCTCAGTCCCACAGTGTGTAATGTACTGTGATATACAGTGCTCAGTCCCATAGTGTGTAATGTACTGTGATATACAGTGCTCGGTCCCACACTGTGTAATGTACTGTGATATACAATGCTCAGTCCCACACCGTGTAATGTACTGTGATATACAGTGCTCAGTCCCATAGTGTGTTATATACTGTGATATGCAATGCTCAGTCCAACACTGTCTAATGTACTGTGATATACAGTGCTCAGTCCCACAGCGTGTAATGTACTGTGATGTACAGTGCTCAGTCCCACACTGTGCAATGTACTGTGATATACAGTGCCCAGTCCCACACTGTGTAATGTACTGTGATATACAGTGCCCAGTCCCACACTGTGTAATGTACTGTGATATACAGTGCTCAGTCCCAAAGTGTGTAATGTACTGTGATATACAGTGCTCAGTCCCACATTGTGTAATGTACTGTGATATACAGTGCTCAGTCCCATAGTGTGTAATGTACTGTGATATACAGTGCTCAGTGCCACACTGTGTAATGTACTGTGATATACAGTGCTCAGTCCCACAGTGTGTAATGTACTGTGATATACAGTGCTCAGTCCCACAGTGTGTAATGTACTGTGATATAAGTGCTCAGTCCCATAGTGTGTAATGTACTGTGATATACAGTGCTCAGTCCCATAGTGTGTAATGTACTGTGATATACAGTGCTCAGTCCCACGCTGTGTAATGTACTGTGATATACAGTGCTCAGTCCCACACTGTGTAATGTACTGTGATATACAGTGCTCAGTCCCACAGTGTAATGTACTGTGATATACAGTGCTCAGTCCCACACTGTGTAATGTACTGTGATATACAGTGCTCAGTCCCAAACTGAGTAATGTACTGTGATATACAGTGCTCAGTCCCACAGTCTGTAATGTACTGTGATATACAGTGCTCAGTCCCATAGTGTGTAATGTACTGTGATATACAGTGCTCAGTCCCACACTGTGTAATGTACTGTGATATACAGTGCTCAGTCCCATAGTGTGTAATGTACTGTGATATACAGTGCTCAGTCCCACACTGTGTAAAGTACTGCGATATACAGAGCTCAGTCCCATAGTGTGTAATGTACTGTGATATACAGTGCACAGTCCCATAGTGTGTAATGTACTGTGATATACAATGCTCAGTCCCACACTGTGCAATGTACTGTGATGTACAGTGCTCAGTCCCACAGTGTGTAATGTACTGTGATATACAGTGCTCAGTCCCACACTGTGTAATGTACTGTGATATACTGAGCTCAGTTCCATAGTGTGTAATGTACTTTGATATACAGTGCTCAGTCCCATAGTGTGAAATGTACTGTGATATACAGTGCTCAGTCCCATAGTGTGTAATGTACTGTTATATACAATGCTCAGTCCCATACTGTCTAATGCACTGTGATATACAGTGCTCAGTCACACAGTGTGTAATGTACTGTGATATACAGTGCTCAGTCCCACACTGTGTAATGTACTGTGATATACAGTGCTCAGTCCCATAGTGTGTAATGTACTGTGATATACAGTGCTCAGTCCCATAGTGTGTAATGTACTGTGATATACAATGCTCAGTCCCACACTGTCTAATGTACTGTGATATACAGTGCTCAGTCCCACAGTGTGTAAAGTACTGTGATATAAAGTGCTCAGTCCCATAGTGTGTAATGTACTGTGATATACAGTGCTCAGACCCATAGTGTGTAATGGACTGTGATATACAATGCTCAGTCCCACACTGTCAAATGTACTGTGATATACAGTGCTCAGTCCCATAGTGTGTAATGTACTGTGATATACAGTGCTCAGTCCCATAGTGTGTAATGCAATGTGGTTTATAGTCCGCAGCCCGACAGTCTGTCATGTACTGTGATATCCAATGCTGAGTCCCACAGTGTGTAATATGCTGTGATGTACAGTGCTCAGTCCCACAGTGCGTAATGCACTGTGATATATAGTGCTCAGTCCAACAGTATGTAATGTACTGATATATACAATGCTCAGTCCCATAGTGTGTAATATACTGTAATATACATTGCTCAATCCCACACTGTGTAATGTACTGTGATATACAGTGCTCAGTCCCACACTGTGTAATGTGCTGCGATATACAGTGCTCAGTCCCACATTGTGTAATGTGCTGAGATATACAGAGCCCAGTCCGACACTGTTCAATATGCTGTGATATACAGTGCGCAGTCACAAAGTGGGTAATGTACTGTGATAAACATTGCTCAGTCCCACATTGTGTAATGTACTGTGATATACAGTGCTCAGTCCCACATTGTGTAATGTACAGTGATATACATTGCTCAGTCCACACTGTGTAATGTACTGTGGTATACAGTGCTCAGTCCTACACTGTGTAATGTATTCTGGAATACAGTGCTTAGTCCCACACTGTGTAATGTACCATGATATAAAATGCTCAGTCCACAGTGTGTAATGTACTGTGATATACATTGCTCAGTCCACATTGTGTAATGTGCTTTGATATATAGTGCTCAGTCCCACACTATGTAATGTACTGTGATAGACAGAGCTCAGTCCCACAGAGTGTAAAGTGCTGTGATATACAATGCTCAGTCCCACACTGTGTAATGTACTGTGATATACAGTGCCCAGTCCCATAATGTGTAATGTACTGAGATATACAGTGCTCAATCCCACAATGGGTAATGTACTGTGATATACAGTGCTCAGTCCCACACTGTGCAATGTACAGTGATATACAGTGCTCAGTCCCACAGTGTGTAATGTACTGTGATATTCAGTGCTCAGTCCCACACTGTGTAATGTACTGTGATATACAGTGCTCAGTCCAATAGTGTGTAATGTACTGTGATATACAGTGCTCAGTCCCACAGTGTGTAATGTACTGTGATATACAGTGCTCAGTCCCACACTGTGTAATGTACTGTGATATACAGTGCTCAGTCCCACAGTGTGTAATGTACTGTGATATACAGTGCTCAGTCCCATAGTGTGTAATGTACTGTGATATACAGTGCTCAGTCCCACAGTGTGTAATGTACTGTGATATACAGTGCTCAGTCCCACAGTGTGTAATGTACTGTGATATACAGTGCTCAGTCCCATAGTGTGTAATGTACTGTGATGTACAGTGCTCAGTCCCACACTGTGTAATGTACTGTGATATACAGTGCTCAGTCCCACAGTGTAATGTACTGTGATATACAGTGCTCAGTCCCACAGTGTAATGTACTGTGATATACAGTGCTCAGTCCCACAGGGTGAAATGTACTGTAATATACAATGCTCTTTCTACAGTCTGTAATGAACTGTGATATACAGTGCTCAGTCCCACACTGTGTAATGTACTGTGATATACAATGCTCAGTCCACAGTGTGTAATGTACTGTGATATACAGTGCTCAGTCCCACAGTGTAATGTACTGTGATATACAGTGCTCAGTCCCACAGTGTGTAATGTACTGCGATATACAATGCTCAGTCCACAGTGTGTAATGTACTGTGATATACAGTGCTCAGTCCCACACTGTGTAATTTCGGGATATAGAGTGCTCAGTCCCATAGTGTGTAATGTACTGTGATATACAGTGCTCAGTCCCATAGTGTGTAATGTACTGTGATATACAATGCTCAGTGCCACACTGTGTAATATACTGTGATATACAGTGCTCAGTCCCACAGAGTGTAAGGTACTGTGATATACAGTGCTCAGTCCCACAGTGCGTAATGTACTGTGATTTACAGTGTTCAGTCCCATAGTGTGTAATGTACTGTGATATACAGTGCTCAGTCCCATAGTGTGTAATGTACTGTGATATACAGTGCTCAGTCCCATAGTGTGTAATGTACTGTGATATACAATGCTCAGTCCCATACTGTCTAATGCACTGTGATATACAGTGCTCAGTCCCACAGTGTGTAATGTACTGTGATATACAGTGCTCAGTACCACACTGTGTAATGTACTGTGATATACAGTGCTCAGTCCCATAGTGTGTAATGTACTGTGATATACAGTGCTCAGTCCCATAGTGTGTAATGTACTGTGATATACAATGCTCAGTCCCACACTGTCTAATGTACTGTGATATACAGTGCTCAGTCCCACAGTGTGAGATGTACTGTGATATAAAGTGCTCAGTCCCATAGTGTGTAATGTACTGTGATATACAGTGCTCAGACCCATAGTGTGTAATGTACTGTGATATACAGTGCTCAGTCCCATAGTGTGTAATGGACTGTGATATACAATGCTCAGTCCCACACTGTCTAATGTACTGTGATATACAGTGCTCAGTCCCATAGTGTGTAATGTACTGTGATATACAGTGCTCAGTGCCATAGTGTGTAATGCAATGTGGTTTATAGTCCGCAGCCCGACAGTCTGTCATGTACTGTGATATCCAATGCTGAGTCCCACAGTGTGTAATATGCTGTGATGTACAACGCTCAGTCCCACAGTGCGTAATGCACTGTGATATATAGTGCTCAGTCCAACAGTATGTAATGTACTGATATATACAATGCTCAGTCCCATAGTGTGTAATATACTGTAATATACATTGCTCAATCCCACACTGTGTAATGTACTGTGATATGCAGTGCTCAGTCCCACACTGTGTAATGTGCTGCGATATACAGTGCTCAGTCCCACATTGTGTAATGTGCTGTGATATACAGAGCCCAGTCCGACACTGTTCAATATGCTGTGATATACAGTGCGCAGTCACAAAGTGGGTAATGTACTGTGATAAACATTGCTCAGTCCCACATTGTGTAATGTACTGTGATATACAGTGCTCAGTCCCACATTGTGTAATGTACAGTGATATACATTGCTCAGTCCACACTGTGTAATGTACTGTGGTATACAGTGCTCAGTTCTACACTGTGTAATGTACTGTAAAATACAATGCTCAGTCCCACACTGTGTAATGTATTGTGAAATACAGTGCTTAGTGCCACACTGTGTAATGTACCATGATATAAAATGCTCAGTCAAAGAGTGTGTAATGTACTGTGATATACAGTGCTCAGTCCCACAGTGTGTAATGTACTGTGATAAACATTGCTCAGTCCCACATTGTGTAATGTACTGTGATATACAGTGCTCAGTCCCACACTGTGTAATGTACTGTGATATACAGTGCTCAGTCCCATAATGTGTAATGTACTGTGATATACAGTGCTCAGTCCCACACTGTGTAATGTACTGTGATATACAGTGCTCAGTCCCACAGTGTGTAATGTACTGTGATATACAGTGCTCAGTCCCACAGTGTGTAATGTACTGTGATATACAGTGCTCAGTCCCACACTGTGTAATGTACTGTGATATACAGTGCTCAGTCCCATAGTGTGTAATGTACTGTGATATACAGTGCTCAGTCCCACAGTGTGTAATGTACTGTGATATACAGTGCTCAATCCCACAGTGTGTAATGTACTCTGATATACAGAGCTCAGTCCCACAGTGTGTAATGTACTGTGATATACAGTGCTCAATCCCACACTGTGTAATGTACTGTGATATACAATGCTCAGTCCCACACTGTGTAATGTACTGTGATATACAGTGCTCAGTCCCACAGTGTGTAATGTACTGTGATATACAGTGCTCAGTCCCACAGTGTGTAATGTACTGTGATATACAGTGCTCAGTCCCACAGTGTGTAATGTACTGTGATATACAGTGCTCAGTCCCACAGTGTGTAATGTACTGTGATATACAGTGCTCAGTCCCACACTGTGTAATGTACTGTGATATACAGTGCTCAGTCCCACAGTGTGTAATGTACTGTGATATACAGTGCTCAGTCCCACAGTGTGTAATGTACTGTGATATACAGTGCTCAGTCCCACAGTGTGTAATGTACTGTGATATACAGTGCTCAGTCCCATAGTGTGTAATGTACTGTGATATACAGTGCTCAGTCCCATAGTGTGTAATGTACTGTGATATACAGTGCTCAGTCCCACACTGTGTAATGTACTGTGATATACAGTGCTCAGTCCCACAGTGTGTAATGTACTGTGATATACAGTGCTCAGTCCCACACTGTGTAATGTACTGTGATATACAGTGCTCAGTCCCACAGTGTGTAATGTACTGTGATATACAGTGCTCAGTCCCACAGCTGTGTAATGTACTGTGATATACAGTGCTCAGTCCCACACTGTGTAATGTACTGTGATATACAGTGCTCAGTCCCACAGCTGTGTAATGTACTGTGATATACAGTGCTCAGTCCCACAGCTGTGTAATGTACTGTGATATACAGTGCTCAGTCCCACACTGTGTAATGTACTGTGATATACAGTGCTCAGTCCCACAGTGTGTAATGTACTGTGATATACAGTGCTCAGTCCCACAGTGTGTAATGTACTGTGATATACAGTGCTCAGTCCCACAGTGTGTAATGTACTGTGATATACAGTGCTCAGTCCCACAGTGTGTAATGTACTGTGATATACAGTGCTCAGTCCCACAGTGTGTAATGTACTGTGATATACAGTGCTCAGTCCCACAGTGTGTAATGTACTGTGATATACAGTGCTCAGTCCCACAGTGTGTAATGTACTGTGATATACAGTGCTCAGTCCCACAGTGTGTAATGTACTGTGATATACAGTGCTCAGTCCCACAGTGTGTAATGTACTGTGATATACAGTGCTCAGTCCCATAGTGTGTAATGTACTGTGATATACAGTGCTCAGTCCCACAGTGTGTAATGTACTGTGATATACAGTGCTCAGTCCCACAGTGTGTAATGTACTGTGATATACAGTGCTCAGTCCCACACTGTGTAATGTACTGTGATATACAGTGCTCAGTCCCACAGTGTGTAATGTACTGTGATATACAGTGCTCAGTCCCACAGTGTGTAATGTACTGTGATATACAGTGCTCAGTCCCACAGTGTGTAATGTACTGTGATATACAGTGCTCAGTCCCACAGTGTGTAATGTACTGTGATATACAGTGCTCAGTCCCACACTGTGTAATGTACTGTGATATACAGTGCTCAGTCCCACAGTGTGTAATGTACTGTGATATACAGTGCTCAGTCCCACACTGTGTAATGTACTGTGATATACAGTGCTCAGTCCCACACTGTGTAATGTACTGTGATATACAGTGCTCAGTCCCACAGTGTGTAATGTACTGTGATATACAGTGCTCAGTCCCACACTGTGTAATGTACTGTGATATACAGTGCTCAGTCCCACAGTGTGTAATGTACTGTGATATACAGTGCTCAGTCCCACAGTGTGTAATGTACTGTGATATACAGTGCTCAGTCCCACAGTGTGTAATGTACTGTGATATACAGTGCTCAGTCCCACAGTGTGTAATGTACTGTGATATACAGTGCTCAGTCCCACAGTGTGTAATGTACTGTGATATACAGTGCTCAGTCCCACAGTGTGTAATGTACTGTGATATACAGTGCTCAGTCCCACAGTGTGTAATGTACTGTGATATACAGTGCTCAGTCCCACAGTGTGTAATGTACTGTGATATACAGTGCTCAGTCCCACAGTGTGTAATGTACTGTGATATACAGTGCTCAGTCCCACAGTGTGTAATGTACTGTGATATACAGTGCTCAGTCCCACAGTGTGTAATGTACTGTGATATACAGTGCTCAGTCCCACAGTGTGTAATGTACTGTGATATACAGTGCTCAGTCCCACAGTGTGTAATGTACTGTGATATACAGTGCTCAGTCCCACTAGTGTGTAATGTACTGTGATATACAGTGCTCAGTCCCACAGTGTGTAATGTACTGTGATATACAGTGCTCAGTCCAATAGTGTGTAATGTACTGTGATATACAGTGCTCAGTCCCACAGTGTGTAATGTACTGTGATATACAGTGCTCAGTCCCATAGTGTGTAATGTACTGTGATATACAGTGCTCGGTCCCACAGTGTGTAATGTACTGTGATATACAGTGCTCAGTCCCACACTGTGTAATGTACTGTGATATACTGAGCTCAGTCCCATAGTGTGTAATGTACTTTGATATACAGTGCTCAGTCCCACAGTGTGTAATGTATTGTGATATACAGTGCTCAGTCCCACAGTGTGTAATGTACTGTGATATACAGTGCTCAGTCCCATAGTGTGTAATGTACTGTGATATACAGTGCTCAGTCCCACAGTGTGTAATGTACTGTGATATACAGTGCTCAGTCCCACAGTGTGTAATGTACTGTGATATACAGTGCTCAGTCCCACACTGTGTAATGTACTGTGATATACAGTGCTCAGTCCCACATTGTGTAATGTACTGTGATATACAGTGCTCAGTCCCACAGTGTGTAATGTACTGTAATATACAATGCTCAGTCCACAGTGTGTAATGTACTGTGATATACAGTGCTCAGTCCCACACTGTGTAATGTAGGGATATACAGTGCTCAGTCCCACAGAGTGTAAAGTGCTGTGATATACAATGCTCAGTCCCACACTGTGTAATGTACTGTGATATACAGTGCCCAGTCCCATAATGTGTAATGTACTGTGATATACAGTGCTCAGTCCCATAGTGTGTAATGTACTGTGATATACAGTGCTCAGTCCCATAGTGTGTAATGTACTGTGATATACAATGCTCAGTCCCACACTGTGTAATGTACTGTGATATACAGTGCTCAGTCCCACAGTGTGTAATGTACTGTGATATACAGTGCTCAGTCCCACAGTGTGTAATGTACTGTGATATACAGTGCTCAGTCCCACAGTGTGTAATGTACTGTGATATACAGTGCTCAGTCCCACTAGTGTGTAATGTACTGTGATATACAGTGCTCAGTCCCACAGTGTGTAATGTACTGTGATATACAGTGCTCAGTCCCACACTGTGTAATGTACTGTGATATACAGTGCTCAGTCCCACAGTGTGTAATGTACTGTGATATACAGTGCTCAGTCCCACACTGTGTAATGTACTGTGATATACAGTGCTCAGTCCCACAGTGTGTAATGTACTGTGATATACAGTGCTCAGTCCCATAGTGTGTAATGTACTGTGATATACAATGCTCAGTCCCACACTGTCTAATGTACTGTGATATACAGTGCTCAGTCCCACAGTGTTTAATGTACTGTGATATACAGTGCTCAGTCCCACAGTGTGTAAGGTACTGTGATATACAGTGCTCAATCCCACACTGTGTAATGTACTGTGATATACAGTGCTCAGTCCCATAGTGTGTAATGTACTGTGATAAACAGTGCTCAGTTACACAGTGTGTAATGTACTGTGATATACAGTGCTCAGTCCCAAACTGAGTAATGTACTGTGATATACAGTGCTCAGTCCCACAGTCTGTAATGTACTGTGATATACAGTGCTCAGTCCCATAGTGTGTAATGTACTGTGATATACAGTGCTCAGTCCAACACAGTGTAATGTACTGTGATATACAGTGCTCAGTCCCACAGTGTGTAATGTACTGTGATATACAGTGCTCAGTCCCACAGTGTGTAATGTACTGTGATATACAGTGCTCAGTCCCACAGTGTGCAATGTACTGTGATATACAGTGCTCAGTCCCACAGTGTGTAATGTACTGTGATATACAGTGCTCAGTCCCATAGTGTGTAATGTACTGTGATATACAGTGCTCAGTCCCACAGTGTGTAATGTACTGTGATATACAGTGCTCAGTCCCACAGTGTGTAATGTACTGTGATATACAGTGCTCAGTCCCACAGTGTGTAATGTACTGTGATATACAGTGCTCAGTCCCACAGTGTGTAATGTACTGTGATATACAGTGCTCAGTCCCACACTGTGTAATGTACTGTGATATACAGTGCTCAGTCCCACAGTGTGTAATGTACTGTGATATACAGTGCTCAGTCCCACAGTGTGTAATGTACTGTGATATACAGTGCTCAGTCCCACAGTGTGTAATGTACTGTGATATACAGTGCTCAGTCCCACAGCTGTGTAATGTACTGTGATATACAGTGCTCAGTCCCACACTGTGTAATGTACTGTGATATACAGTGCTCAGTCCCACAGTGTGTAATGTACTGTGATATACAGTGCTCAGTCCCACAGTGTGTAATGTACTGTGATATACAGTGCTCAGTCCCACAGTGTGTAATGTACTGTGATATACAGTGCTCAGTCCCACCGTGTGTAATGTACTGTGATATACAGTGCTCAGTCCCACACTGTGTAATGTACTGTGATATACAGTGCTCAGTCCCACAGTGTGTAATGTACTGTGATATACAGTGCTCAGTCCCATAGTGTGTAATGTACTGTGATATACAGTGCTCAGTCCCACACTGTGTAATGTACTGTGATATACAGCGCTCAGTCCCACAGCGTGTAATGTACTGTGATATACAGTGCTCAGTCCCACAGTGTGTAATGTACTGTGATATACAGTGCTCAGTCCCACACTGTGTAATGTACTGTGATATACAGTGCTCAGTCCCACAGTGTGTAATGTACTGTGATATACAGTGCTCAGTCCCACACTGTGTAATGTACTGTGATATACAGTGCTCAGTCCCACAGTGTGTAATGTACTGTGATATACAGTGCTCAGTCCCACAGTGTGTAATGTACTGTGATATACAGTGCTCAGTCCCACAGTGTGTAATGTACTGTGATATACAGTGCTCAGTCCCACAGTGTGTAATGTACTGTGATATACAGTGCTCAGTCCCATAGTGTGTAATGTACTGTGATATACAGTGCTCAGTCCCACAGTGTGTAATGTACTGTGATATACAGTGCTCAGTCCCATAGTGTGTAATGTACTGTGATATACAGTGCTCAGTCCCACACTGTGTAATGTACTGTGATATACAGTGCTCAGTCCCATAGTGTGTAATGTACTGTGATATACAGTGCTCAGTCCCACAGTGTGTAATGTACTGTGATATACAGTGCTCAGTCCCACAGTGTGTAATGTACTGTGATATACAGTGCTCAGTCCCACAGTGTGTAATGTACTGTGATATACAGTGCTCAGTCCCATAGTGTGTAATGTACTGTGATATACAGTGCTCAGTCCCACACTGTGTAATGTACTGTGATATACAGTGCTCAGTCCCACAGTGCGTAATGTACTGTCATATACAGTGCTCAGTCCCACAGTGTGTAATGTACTGTGATATACAGTGCTCAGTCCCACAGTGTGTAATGTACTGTGATATACAGTGCTCAGTCCCACAGTGTGTAATGTACTGTGATATACAGTGCTCAGTCCCACACTGTGTAATGTACTGTGATATACAGTGCTCAGTCCCACAGTGTGTAATGTACTGTGATATACAGTGCTCAGTCCCACAGTGTGTAATGTACTGTGATATACAGTGCTCAGTCCCACAGTGTGTAATGTACTGTGATATACAGTGCTCAGTCCCACAGTGTGTAATGTACTGTGATATACAGTGCTCAGTCCCACAGTGTGTAATGTACTGTGATATACAGTGCTCAGTCCCACACTGTGTAATGTACTGTGATATACAGTGCTCAGTCCCACAGTGTGTAATGTACTGTGATATACAGTGCTCAGTCCCACACTGTGTAATGTACTGTGATATACAGTGCTCAGTCCCATAGCTGTGTAATGTACTGTGATATACAGTGCTCAGTCCCACACTGTGTAATGTACTGTGATATACAGTGCTCAGTCCCACAGTGTGTAATGTACTGTGATGTACAGTGCGCAGTCCCACAGTGTGTAATGTACTGTGATATACAGTGCTCAGTCCCATAGTGTGTAATGTACTGTGATATAAAGTTCTCAGTCCCATAGTGTGTAATGTACTGTGATATACAATGCTCAGTCCCACACTGTCTAATGTACTGTGATATACAGTGCTCAGTCCCACAGTGTGTAATGTACTGTGATATACAGTGCTCAGTCCCACAGTGTGTAATGTACTGTGATATACAGTGCTCAATTCCACACTGTGTAATGTACTGTGATATACAGTGCTCAGTCCCATAGTGTGTAATGTACTGTGATATACAGTGCTCAGTCTCATAGCGTGTAATGTACTGTGATATACAGTGCTCAGTCCCACATGGTGTAATGTACTGTGATATACAGTGCTCAGTCCCACACTGTGTAATGTACTGTGATATACAGTGCTCAGTCCCACACTGTGTAATGTACTGTGATATACAGTGCTCAGTCCCACAGTGTGTAATGTACTGTGATATACAGTGCTCAGTCCCACAGTGTGTAATGTACTGTGATATACAGTGCTCAGTCCCACACTGTGTAATGTACTGTGATATACAGTGCTCAGTCCCACAGTGTGTAATGTACTGTGATATACAGTGCTCAGTCCCACAGTGTGTAATGTACTGTGATATACAGTGCTCAGTCCCACAGTGTGTAATGTACTGTGATATACAGTGCTCAGTCCCACAGTGTGTAATGTACTGTGATATACAGTGCTCAGTCCCACAGTGTGTAATGTACTGTGATATACAGTGCTCAGTCCCACAGTGTGTAATGTACTGTGATATACAGTGCTCAGTCCCACAGTGTGTAATGTACTGTGATATACAGTGCTCAGTCCCACAGTGTGTAATGTACTGTGATATACAGTGCTCAGTCCCACACTGTGTAATGTACTGTGATATACAGTGCTCAGTCCCACAGTGTGTAATGTACTGTGATATACAGTGCTCAGTCCCAAAGTGTGTAATGTACTGTGATATACAGTGCTCAGTCCCACAGTGTGTAATGTACTGTGATATACAGTGCTCAGTCCCATAGTGTGTAATGTACTGTGATATACAGTGCTCAGTCCCATACTGTGTAATGTACTGTGATATACAGTGCTCAGTCCCATAGTGTGTAATGTACTGTGATATACAGTGCTCAGTCCCACACTGTGTAATGTACTGTGATATACAGTGCTCAGTCCCACACTGTGTAATGTACTGTGATATACAGTGCTCAGTCCCACACTGTGTAATGTACTGTGATATACAGTGCTCAGTCCCACACTGTGTAATGTACTGTGATATACAGTGCTCAGTCCCACAGTGTGTAATGTACTGTGATATACAGTGCTCAGTCCCACACTGTGTAATGTACTGTGATATACAGTGCTCAGTCCCACAGTGTGTAATGTACTGTGATATACAGTGCTCAGTCCCACAGTGTGTAATGTACTGTGATATACAGTGCTCAGTCCCACACTGTGTAATGTACTGTGATATACAGTGCTCAGTCCCACAGTGTGTAATGTACTGTGATATACAGTGCTCAGTCCCACAGTGTGTAATGTACTGTGATATACAGTGCTCAGTCCCACAGTGTGTAATGTACTGTGATATACAGTGCTCAGTCCCACACTGTGTAATGTACTGTGATATACAGTGCTCAGTCCCACACTGTGTAATGTACTGTGATATACAGTGCTCAGTCCCACAGTGTGTAATGTACTGTGATATACAGTGCTCAGTCCCACAGTGTGTAATGTACTGTGATATACAGTGCTCAGTCCCACAGTGTGTAATGTACTGTGATATACAGTGCTCAGTCCCACAGTGTGTAATGTACTGTGATATACAGTGCTCAGTCCCACAGTGTGTAATGTACTGTGATATACAGTGCTCAGTCCCACAGTGTGTAATGTACTGTGATATACAGTGCTCAGTCCCACACTGTGTAATGTACTGTGATATACAGTGCTCAGTCCCACACTGTGTAATGTACTGTGATATACAGTGCTCAGTCCCACACTGTGTAATGTACTGTGATATACAGTGCTCAGTCCCACACTGTGTAATGTACTGTGATATACAGTGCTCAGTCCCACAGTGTGTAATGTACTGTGATATACAGTGCTCAGTCCCACAGTGTGTAATGTACTGTGATATACAGTGCTCAGTCCCACACTGTGTAATGTACTGTGATATACAGTGCTCAGTCCCACTGTGTAATGTACTGTGATATACAGTGCTCAGTCCCACACTGTGTAATGTACTGTGATATACAGTGCTCAGTCCCACACTGTGTAATGTACTGTGATATACAGTGCTCAGTCCCACAGTGTGTAATGTACTGTGATATACAGTGCTCAGTCCCACACTGTGTAATGTACTGTGATATACAGTGCTCAGTCCCACACTGTGTAATGTACTGTGATATACAGTGCTCAGTCCCACACTGTGTAATGTACTGTGATATACAGTGCTCAGTCCCACACTGTGTAATGTACTGTGATATACAGTGCTCAGTCCCACAGTGTGTAATGTACTGTGATATACAGTGCTCAGTCCACACTGTGTAATGTACTGTGATATACAGTGCTCAGTCCCACACTGTGTAATGTACTGTGATATACAGTGCTCAGTCCCACTAGTGTGTAATGTACTGTGATATACAGTGCTCAGTCCCACACTGTGTAATGTACTGTGATATACAGTGCTCAGTCCCACACTGTGTAATGTACTGTGATATACAGTGCTCAGTCCCACAGTGTGTAATGTACTGTGATATACAGTGCTCAGTCCCACAGTGTGTAATGTACTGTGATATACAGTGCTCAGTCCCACACTGTGTAATGTACTGTGATATACAGTGCTCAGTCCCACACTGTGTAATGTACTGTGATATACAGTGCTCAGTCCCACAGTGTGTAATGTACTGTGATATACAGTGCTCAGTCCCACACTGTGTAATGTACTGTGATATACAGTGCTCAGTCCACACTGTGTAATGTACTGTGATATACAGTGCTCAGTCCCACAGTGTGTAATGTACTGTGATATACAGTGCTCAGTCCCACAGCTGTGTAATGTACTGTGATATACAGTGCTCAGTCCCACAGTGTGTAATGTACTGTGATATACAGTGCTCAGTCCCACACTGTGTAATGTACTGTGATATACAGTGCTCAGTCCCACACTGTGTAATGTACTGTGATATACAGTGCTCAGTCCCCAACTGTGTAATGTACTGTGATATACAGTGCTCAGTCCCCATCTGTGTAATGTACTGTGATATACAGTGCTCAGTCCCACACTGTGTAATGTACTGTGATATACAGTGCTCAGTCCCACAGTGTGTAATGTACTGTGATATACAGTGCTCAGTCCCACAGTGTGTAATGTACTGTGATATACAGTGCTCAGTCCCACACTGTGTAATGTACTGTGATATACAGTGCTCAGTCCCACAGCTGTGTAATGTACTGTGATATACAGTGCTCAGTCCCACACTGTGTAATGTACTGTGATATACAGTGCTCAGTCCCACACTGTGTAATGTACTGTGATATACAGTGCTCAGTCCCACAGTGTGTAATGTACTGTGATATACAGTGCTCAGTCCCACAGTGTGTAATGTACTGTGATATACAGTGCTCAGTCCCATAGTGTGTAATGTACTGTGATATACAGTGCTCAGTCCCACAGTGTGTAATGTACTGTGATATACAGTGCTCAGTCCCACAGTGTGTAATGTACTGTGATATACAGTGCTCAGTCCCACACGTGGTAATGTACTGTGATATACAGTGCTCAGTCCCACAGTGTGTAATGTACTGTGATATACAGTGCTCAGTCCCACACTGTGTAATGTACTGTGATATACAGTGCTCAGTCCCACAGTGTGTAATGTACTGTGATATACAGTGCTCAGTCCCACACTGTGTAATGTACTGTGATATACAGTGCTCAGTCCCACAGTGTGTAATGTACTGTGATATACAGTGCTCAATCCCACATTGTGTAATGTACTGTGATATACAGTGCTCAGTCCCACACTGTGTAATGTACTGTGATATACAGTGCTCAGTCCCACAGTGTGTAATGTACTGTGATATACAGTGCTCAGTCCCATAGTGTGTAATGTACTGTGATATACAGTGCTCAGTCCCACACTGTGTAATGTACTGTGATATACAGTGCTCAGTCCCACAGTGTGTAATGTACTGTGATATACAGTGCTCAGTCCCACACTGTGTAATGTACTGTGATATACAGTGCTCAGTCCCACAGTGTGTAATGTACTGTGATATACAGTGCTCAGTCCCACAGTGTGTAATGTACTGTGATATACAGTGCTCAGTCCCACAGTGTGTAATGTACTGTGATATACAGTGCTCAGTCCCACACTGTGTAATGTACTGTGATATACAGTGCTCAGTCCCACAGTGTGTAATGTACTGTGATATACAGTGCTCAGTCCCACAGTGTGTAATGTACTGTGATATACAGTGCTCAGTCCCACAGTGTGTAATGTACTGTGATATACAGTGCTCAGTCCCACACTGTGTAATGTACTGTGATATACAGTGCTCAGTCCCACAGTGTGTAATGTACTGTGATATACAGTGCTCAGTCCCACAGTGTGTAATGTACTGTGATATACAGTGCTCAGTCCCACACTGTGTAATGTACTGTGATATACAGTGCTCAGTCCCATACTGTGTAATGTACTGTGATATACAGTGCTCAGTCCCACAGTGTGTAATGTACTGTGATATACAGTGCTCAGTCCCACACTGTGTAATGTACTGTGATATACAGTGCTCAGTCCCACACTGTGTAATGTACTGTGATATACAGTGCTCAGTCCCACAGTGTGTAATGTACTGTGATATACAGTGCTCAGTCCCACAGTGTGTAATGTACTGTGATATACAGTGCTCAGTCCCACACTGTGTAATGTACTGTGATATACAGTGCTCAGTCCCACACTGTGTAATGTACTGTGATATACAGTGCTCAGTCCCACACTGTGTAATGTACTGTGATATACAGTGCTCAGTCCCATAGTGTGTAATGTACTGTGATATACAGTGCTCAGTCCCACAGTGTGTAATGTACTGTGATATACAGTGCTCAGTCCCATAGTGTGTAATGTACTGTGATATACAGTGCTCAGTCCCACAGTGTGTAATGTACTGTGATATACAGTGCTCAGTCCCACAGTGTGTAATGTACTGTGATATACAGTGCTCAGTCCCACAGTGTGTAATGTACTGTGATATACAGTGCTCAGTCCCACAGTGTGTAATGTACTGTGATATACAGTGCTCAGTCCCACAGTGTGTAATGTACTGTGATATACAGTGCTCAGTCCCACACTGTGTAATGTACTGTGATATACAGTGCTCAGTCCCACACTGTGTAATGTACTGTGATATACAGTGCTCAGTCCCACACTGTGTAATGTACTGTGATATACAGTGCTCAGTCCCACACTGTGTAATGTACTGTGATATACAGTGCTCAGTCCACACTGTGTAATGTACTGTGATATACAGTGCTCAGTCCCACAGTGTGTAATGTACTGTGATATACAGTGCTCAGTCCCACACTGTGTAATGTACTGTGATATACAGTGCTCAGTCCCACACTGTGTAATGTACTGTGATATACAGTGCTCAGTCCCACAGTGTGTAATGTACTGTGATATACAGTGCTCAGTCCCACAGCTGTGTAATGTACTGTGATATACAGTGCTCAGTCCCACAGTGTGTAATGTACTGTGATATACAGTGCTCAGTCCACAGCTGTGTAATGTACTGTGATATACAGTGCTCAGTCCCACACTGTGTAATGTACTGTGATATACAATGCTCAGTCCCAAACTGTGTAATGTACTGTGATATACAGTGCTCAGTCCCACACTGTGTAATGTACTGTGATATACAATGCTCAGTCCCACACTGTGTAATGTACTGTGATATACAGTGCTCAGTCCCATAGTGTGTAATGTACTGTGATATACAATGCTCAGTCCCACAGTGTAATGTACTGTGATATACAGTGCTCAGTCCCCACAGTGTGTAATGTACTGTGATATACAGTGCTCAGTCCCACGCTGTGTAATGTACTGTGATATACAGTGCTCAGTCCCACACTGTGTAATGTACTGTGATATACAGTGCTCAGTCCCACAGTGTGTAATGTACTGTGATATACAGTGCTCAGTCCCATAGTGTGTAATGTACTGTGATATACAGTGCTCAGTCCCACAGTGTAATGTACTGTGATATACAGTGCTCAGTCCCACAGTGTGTAATGTACTGTGATATACAATGCTCAGTGCCACACTGTGTAATGTACTGTGATATACAGTGCTCAGTCCCACAGAGTGTAAGGTACTGTGATATACAGTGCTCAGTCCCACACTGTGTAATGTACTGTGATATACAGTGCTCAGTCCCACATTGTGTAATGTACTGTGATATACAGTGCTCAGTCCCACACTGTGTAATGTACTGTGATATACAGTGCTCAGTCCCACACTGTGTAATGTACTGTGATATACAGTGCTCAGTCCCACACTGTGTAATGTACTGTGATATACAGTGCTCAGTCCCAAAGTGTGTAATGTACTGTGATATACAGTGCTCAGTCCCACATTGTGTAATGTACTGTGATATACAGTGCTCAGTCCCATAGTGTGTAATGTACTGTGATATACAGTGCTCAGTCCCACAGTGTGTAATGTACTGTGATATACAGTGCTCAGTCCCACACTGTGTAATGTACTGTGATATACAGTGCTCAGTCCCATTGCGTGTAATGTACTGTGATATGCAGTGCTCAGTCCCACACTGTGTAATGTACTGTGATATACAGTGCTCAGTCCACAGTGTGTAATGTACTGTGATATACAGTGCTCAGTCCCATAGTGTGAAATGTACTGTGATATACAGTGCTCAGTCCCACAGTGTGTAATGTACTGTGATATACAGTGCTCAGTCCCACAGTGTGTAATGTACTGTGATATAAGTGCTCAGTCCCATAGTGTGTAATGTACTGTGATATACAGTGCTCAGTCCCACACTGTGTAATGTACTGTGATATACAGTGCTCAGTCCCACACTGTGTAATGTACTGTGATATACAGTGCTCAGTCCCACACTGTGTAATGTACTGTGATATACAATGCTCAGTCCCACACTGTGTAATGTACTGTGATATACAGTGCTCAGTCCCACAGTGTGTAATGTACTGTGATATACAGTGCTCAGTCCCACAGTGTGTAATGTACTGTGATATACAGTGCTCAGTCCCACAGTGTGTAATGTACTGTGATATACAGTGCTCAGTCCCACAGTGTGTAATGTACTGTGATATACAGTGCTCAGTCCCACAGTGTGTAATGTACTGTGATATACAGTGCTCAGTCCCACACTGTGTAATGTACTGTGATATACAGTGCTCAGTCCCACACTGTGTAATGTACTGTGATATACAGTGCTCAGTCCCACACTGTGTAATGTACTGTGATATACAGTGCTCAGTCCCACTAGTGTAATGTACTGTGATATACAGTGCTCAGTCCCACAGTGTGTAATGTACTGTGATATACAGTGCTCAGTCCCACAGTGTGTAATGTACTGTGATATACAGTGCTCAGTCCCACAGTGTGTAATGTACTGTGATATACAGTGCTCAGTCCCACATGTGTAATGTACTGTGATATACAGTGCTCAGTCCCACAGTGTGTAATGTACTGTGATATACAGTGCTCAGTCCCACAGTGTGTAATGTACTGTGATATACAGTGCTCAGTCCCACAGTGTGTAATGTACTGTGATATACAGTGCTCAGTCCCACACTGTGTAATGTACTGTGATATACAGTGCTCAGTCCCACAGTGTGTAATGTACTGTGATATACAGTGCTCAGTCCACACTGTGTAATGTACTGTGATATACAGTGCTCAGTCCCACACTGTGTAATGTACTGTGATATACAGTGCTCAGTCCCATAGTGTGTAATGTACTGTGATATACAGTGCTCAGTCCCACACTGTGTAATGTACTGTGATATACAGTGCTCAGTCCCATAGTGTGTAATGTACTGTGATATACAGTGCTCAGTCCCACACTGTGTAATGTACTGTGATATACAGTGCTCAGTCCCACACTGTGTAATGTACTGTGATATACAGTGCTCAGTCCCATAGTGTGTAATGTACTGTGATATACAGTGCTCAGTCCCACACTGTGTAATGTACTGTGATATACAGTGCTCAGTCCCACACTGTGTAATGTACTGTGATATACAGTGCTCAGTCCCACACTGTGTAATGTACTGTGATATACAGTGCTCAGTCCCACACTGTGTAATGTACTGTGATATACAGTGCTCAGTCCCACAGTGTGTAATGTACTGTGATATACAGTGCTCAGTCCCACAGTGTGTAATGTACTGTGATATACAGTGCTCAGTCCCACACTGTGTAATGTACTGTGATATACAGTGCTCAGTCTCACACTGTGTAATGTACTGTGATATACAGTGCTCAGTCCCACACTGTGTAATGTACTGTGATATAGAATGCTCAGTCCCACACTGTGCAATGTACTGTGATATACAGTGCTCAGTCCCACAGTGTGTAATGTACTGTGATATACAATGCTCAGTCCCACACTGTGTAATGTACTGTGATATACAGTGCTCAGTCCCACAGTGTGTAATGTACTGTGATATACAGTGCTCAGTCCCACAGTGTGTAATGTACTGTGATGTACAGTGCTCAGTCCCACAGTGTGTAATGTACTGTGATATACAGTGCTCAGTCCCATAGTGTGTAATGTACTGTGATATACAGTGCTCAGACCCACAGTGTGTAATCTACTGTGATATACAGTGCTCAGTCCCATAGCGTGTAATGTAATGTGATATACAATGCTCAGTCCCACACTGTCTAATGTACTGTGATATACAGTGCTCAGTACCACACTGTGTAATGTACTGTGATATACAGTGCTCAGTCCCACACTGTGTAATGTACTGTGATATACAGTGCTCAGTCCCATAGTGGGTAATGTACTGTGATATACAGTGCTCAGTCCCACACTGTGTAATGTACTGTGATATACAGTGCTCAGTCCCACAGTGTGTAATGTACTGTGATATACAGTGCTCAGTCCCACACTGTGTAATGTACTGTGATATACAGTGCTCAGTCCCACACTGTGTAATGTACTGTGATATACAGTGCTCAGTCCCACACTGTGTAATGTACTGTGATATACAGTGCTCAGTCCCACAGTGTGTAATGTACTGTGATATACAGTGCTCAGTCCCACATGTGTAATGTACTGTGATATACAGTGCTCAGTCCCACAGTGTGTAATGTACTGTGATATACAGTGCTCAGTCCCACAGTGTGTAATGTACTGTGATATACAGTGCTCAGTCCCACACTGTGTAATGTACTGTGATATACAGTGCTCAGTCCCACAGCTGTGTAATGTACTGTGATATACAGTGCTCAGTCCCACACTGTGTAATGTACTGTGATATACAGTGCTCAGTCCCACAGTGCGTAATGTACTGTGATATACAGTGCTCAGTCCCACACTGTGTAATGTACTGTGATATACAGTGCTCAGTCCCACACTGTGTAATGTACTGTGATATACAGTGCTCAGTCCCACAGTGTGTAATGTACTGTGATATACAGTGCTCAGTCCCACACTGTGTAATGTACTGTGATATACAGTGCTCAGTCCCACAGTGTGTAATGTACTGTGATATACAGTGCTCAGTCCCACACTGTGTAATGTACTGTGATATACAGTGCTCAGTCCCATAGTGTGTAATGTACTGTGATGTACAGTGCTCAGTACCACACTGTGTAATATGCTGTGATATACAGTGCTCAGTCCCACAATGTAATGTACTGTGATATACAGAGCTCAGTCCCACAGTGTAATGTACTGTGATATACAGTGCTCAGTCCCACAGGGTGAAATGTACTGTGATATACAATGCTCAGTCCCACACTGTGTAATGTACTGTGATATACAGTGCTCAGTCCCACACTGTGTAATGTACTGTGATATACAGTGCTCAGTCCCACAGTGTGTAATGTACTGTGATATACAGTGCTCAGTCCCACACTGTGTAATGTACTGTGATATACAGTGCTCAGTCCCACACTGTGTAATGTACTGTGATATACAGTGCTCAGTCCCACACTGTGTAATGTACTGTGATATACAGTGCTCAGTCCCACACTGTGTAATGTACTGTGATATACAGTGCTCAGTCCCACACTGTGTAATGTACTGTGATATACAGTGCTCAGTCCCACAAGTGTGTAATGTACTGTGATATACAGTGCTCAGTCCCACTAGTGTGTAATGTACTGTGATATACAGTGCTCAGTCCCACACTGTGTAATGTACTGTGATATACAGTGCTCAGTCCCACACTGTGTAATGTACTGTGATATACAGTGCTCAGTCCCACACTGTGTAATGTACTGTGATATACAGTGCTCAGTCCCACGCTGTGTAATGTACTGTGATATACAGTGCTCAGTCCCACACTGTGTAATGTACTGTGACGTACAGTGCTCAGTCCCACACTGTGTAATGTACTGTGATATACAGTGCTCAGTCCCACACTGTGTAATGTACTGTGATATACAATGCTCAGTCCCACACCGTGTAATGTACTGTGATATACAGTGCTCAGTCCCACACTGTGTAATGTACTGTGATATACAGTGCTCAGTCCCACAGTGTGTAATGTACTGTGATATACAGTGCTCAGTCCCACAGTGTGTAATGTACTGTGATATACAGTGCTCAGTCCCACACTGTGTAATGTACTGTGATATACAATGCTCAGTCCCACACTGTGTAATGTACTGTGATATACAGTGCTCAGTCCCACACTGTGTAATGTACTGTGATATACAGTGCTCAGTCCCATAGTGTGTAATGTACTGTGATATACAGTGCTCAGTCCCATAGTGTGTAATGTACTGTGATATACAGTGCTCAGTCCCATAGTGTGTAATGTACTGTGATATACAGTGCTCAGTCCCACACTGTGTAATGTACTGTGATATACAGTGCTCAGTCCCACAGTGTGTAATGTACTGTGATATACAGTGCTCAGTCCCACACTGTGTAATGTACTGTGATATACAGTGCTCAGTCCCACAGTGTGTAATGTACTGTGATATACAGTGCTCAGTCCCACACTGTGTAATGTACTGTGATATACAGTGCTCAGTCCCACACTGTGTAATGTACTGTGATATACAATGCTCAGTCCCACACTGTGTAATGTACTGTGATATACAGTGCTCAGTCCCACAGTGTGTAATGTACTGTGATATACAGTGCTCAGTCCCACAGTGTGTAATGTACTGTGATATACAGTGCTCAGTCCCATCAGTGTGTAATGTACTGTGATATACAGTGCTCAGTCACATAGTGCGTAATGTACTGTGATATACAGTGCTCAGTCCCACACTGTGTAATGTACTGTGATATACAGTGCTCAGTCCCACAGGTGTAATGTACTGTGATATACAGTGCTCAGTCCCACACTGTGTAATGTACTGTGATATACAGTGCTCAGTCCCACAGTGTGTAATGTACTGTGATATACAGTGCTCAGTCCCACACTGTGTAATGTACTGTGATATACAGTGCTCAGTCCCACACTGTGTAATGTACTGTGATATACAGTGCTCAGTCCCACACTGTGTAATGTACTGTGATATACAGTGCTCAGTCCCACAGTGTGTAATGTACTGTGATATACAGTGCTCAGTCCCACACTGTGTAATGTACTGTGATATACAGTGCTCAGTCCCACACTGTGTAATGTACTGTGATATACAGTGCTCAGTCCCACACTGTGTAATGTACTGTGATATACAGTGCTCAGTCCCACACTGTGTAATGTACTGTGATATACAGTGCTCAGTCCCACACTGTGTAATGTACTGTGATATACAGTGCTCAGTCCCACAGTGTGTAATGTACTGTGATATACAGTGCTCAGTCCACAAGTGTGTAATGTACTGTGATATACAGTGCTCAGTCCCACATGTGTAATGTACTGTGATATACAGTGCTCAGTCCCACACTGTGTAATGTACTGTGATATACAGTGCTCAGTCCCACACTGTGTAATGTACTGTGATATACAGTGCTCAGTCCCACAGTGTGTAATGTACTGTGATATACAGTGCTCAGTCCCACACTGTGTAATGTACTGTGATATACAGTGCTCAGTCCCACAGTGTGTAATGTACTGTGATATACAGTGCTCAGTCCCACACTGTGTAATGTACTGTGATATACAGTGCTCAGTCCCACACTGTGTAATGTACTGTGATATACAGTGCTCAGTCCCACAGTGTGTAATGTACTGTGATATACAGTGCTCAGTCCCACAGTGTGTAATGTACTGTGATATACAGTGCTCAGTCCCACAGTGTGTAATGTACTGTGATATACAGTGCTCAGTCCCACACTGTGTAATGTACTGTGATATACAGTGCTCAGTCCCACAGTGTGTAATGTACTGTGATATACAGTGCTCAGTCCCACACTGTGTAATGTACTGTGATATACAGTGCTCAGTCCCACAGTGTGTAATGTACTGTGATATACAGTGCTCAGTCCCACAGTGTGTAATGTACTGTGATATACAGTGCTCAGTCCCACACTGTGTAATGTACTGTGATATACAGTGCTCAGTCCCACAGTGTGTAATGTACTGTGATATACAGTGCTCAGTCCCACAGCTGTGTAATGTACTGTGATATACAGTGCTCAGTCCCACACTGTGTAATGTACTGTGATATACAGTGCTCAGTCCCACACTGTGTAATGTACTGTGATATACAGTGCTCAGTCCCACACTGTGTAATGTACTGTGATATACAGTGCTCAGTCCCACACTGTGTAATGTACTGTGATATACAGTGCTCAGTCCCACACTGTGTAATGTACTGTGATATACAGTGCTCAGTCCCACACTGTGTAATGTACTGTGATATACAGTGCTCAGTCCCACACTGTGTAATGTACTGTGATATACAGTGCTCAGTCCCACACTGTGTAATGTACTGTGATATACAGTGCTCAGTCCCACACTGTGTAATGTACTGTGATATACAGTGCTCAGTCCCACAGTGTGTAATGTACTGTGATATACAGTGCTCAGTCCCATAGTGTGAAATGTACTGTGATATACAGTGCTCAGTCCCACACTGTGTAATGTACTGTGATATACAGTGCTCAGTCCCACAGTGTGTAATGTACTGTGATATACAGTGCTCAGTCCCACACTGTGTAATGTACTGTGATATACAGTGCTCAGTCCCATAGTGTGTAATGTACTGTGATATACAGAGCTCAATCCCACACTGAGTAATGTACTGTGATATACAGTGCTCAGTCCCATAGTGTGTTATGTACTGTGATATACAATGCTCAGTCCCACACTGTGTAATGTACTGTGATATACAGCGCTCAGTCCCACACGGTGTAATGTACTGTGATATACAGTGCTCAGTCCCACACTGTGTAATGTACTGTGATATACAGTGCTCAGTCCCACAGTGTGTAATGTACTGTGATATACAGTGCTCAGTCCCACACTGTGTAATGTACTGTGATATACAGTGCTCAATCCCACACTGTGTAATGTACTGTGATATACAGTGCTCAGTCCCACACTGTGTAATGTACTGTGATATACAGTGCTCAGTCCCACACTGTGTAATGTACTGTGATATACAGTGCTCAGTCCCACACTGTGTAATGTACTGTGATATACAGTGCTC
This sequence comes from Carcharodon carcharias, assembly GCF_017639515.1. Classification (NCBI taxonomy): domain Eukaryota; kingdom Metazoa; phylum Chordata; class Chondrichthyes; order Lamniformes; family Lamnidae; genus Carcharodon; species Carcharodon carcharias. The sequence continues at coordinate 4,374,532 of NW_024470654.1, read as the reverse complement.
AGTCCCACACTGTGTAATGTACTGTGATATACAGTGCTCAGTCCCATAGTGCGTAATGTACTGTGATATACAGTGCTCAGTCCCACACTGTGTAATGTACTGTGATATACAGTGCTCAGTCCCACACTGTGTAATGTACTGTGATATACAGTGCTCAGTCCCACACTGTGTAATGTACTGTGATATACAATGCTCAGTCCCACACTGTGTAATGTACTGTGATATACAGTGCTCAGTCCCATAGTGTGTAATGTACTGTGATATACAGTGCTCAGTCCCACACTGTGTAATGTACTGTGATATACAGTGCTCAGTCCCACACTGTGTAATGTACTGTGATATACAGTGCTCAGTCCCACACTGTGTAATGTACTGTGATATACAGTGCTCAGTCCCACACTGTGTAATGTACTGTGATATACAGTGCTCAGTCCCACAGTGTGTAATGTACTGTGATATACAATGCTCAGTCCCACACTGTGTAATGTACTGTGATATACAGTGCTCAGTCCCACAGTGTGTAATGTACTGTGATATACAGTGCTCAGTCCCACAGTGTGTAATGTACTGTGATATACAGTGCTCAGTCCCACACTGTGTAATGTACTGTGATATACAGTGCTCAGTCCCACACTGTGTAATGTACTGTGATATACAGTGCTCAGTCCCACAGTGTGTAATGTACTGTGATATACAGTGCTCAGTCCCACACTGTGTAATGTACTGTGATATACAGTGCTCAGTCCCACACTGTGTAATGTACTGTGATATACAGTGCTCAGTCCCACAGTGTGTAATGTACTGTGATATACAGTGCTCAGTCCCACACTGTGTAATGTACTGTGATATACAGTGCTCAGTCCCACACTGTGTAATGTACTGTGATATACAGTGCTCAGTCCCACACTGTGTAATGTACTGTGATATACAGTGCTCAGTCCCACACTGTGTAATGTACTGTGATATACAGTGCTCAGTCCCACACTGTGTAATGTACTGTGATATACAGTGCTCAGTCCCACACTGTGTAATGTACTGTGATATACAGTGCTCAGTCCCACACTGTGTAATGTACTGTGATATACAGTGCTCAGTCCCACAGTGTGTAATGTACTGTGATATACAGTGCTCAGTCCCACACTGTGTAATGTACTGTGATATACAGTGCTCAGTCCCACACTGTGTAATGTACTGTGATATACAGTGCTCAGTCCCACACTGTGTAATGTACTGTGATATACAGTGCTCAGTCCCACAGTGTGTAATGTACTGTGATATACAGTGCTCAGTCCCACACTGTGTAATGTACTGTGATATACAGTGCTCAGTCCCACACGTGTGTAATGTACTGTGATATACAGTGCTCAGTCCCACACTGTGTAATGTACTGTGATATACAGTGCTCAGTCCCACACTGTGTAATGTACTGTGATATACAGTGCTCAGTCCCACACTGTGTAATGTACTGTGATATACAGTGCTCAGTCCCACACTGTGTAATGTACTGTGATATACAGTGCTCAGTCCCACACTGTGTAATGTACTGTGATATACAGTGCTCAGTCCCACACTGTGTAATGTACTGTGATATACAGTGCTCAGTCCCACACTGTGTAATGTACTGTGATATACAGTGCTCAGTCCCACACTGTGTAATGTACTGTGATATACAGTGCTCAGTCCCACACTGTGTAATGTACTGTGATATACAGTGCTCAGTCCCACACTGTGTAATGTACTGTGATATACAGTGCTCAGTCCCACACTGTGTAATGTACTGTGATATACAGTGCTCAGTCCCACACTGTGTAATGTACTGTGATATACAGTGCTCAGTCCCACACTGTGTAATGTACTGTGATATACAGTGCTCAGTCCCACACTGTGTAATGTACTGTGATATACAGTGCTCAGTCCCACACTGTGTAATGTACTGTGATATACAGTGCTCAGTCCCACACTGTGTAATGTACTGTGATATACAGTGCTCAGTCCCACAGTGTGTAATGTACTGTGATATACAGTGCTCAGTCCCACAGTGTGTAATGTACTGTGATATACAGTGCTCAGTCCCACACTGTGTAATGTACTGTGATATACAGTGCTCAGTCCCACAGTGTGTAATGTACTGTGATATACAGTGCTCAGTCCCACAGTGTGTAATGTACTGTGATATACAATGCTCAGTCCCACACTGTCTAATGTACTGTGATATACAGTGCTCAGTCCCACAGTGTGTAATGCACTGTGATATACAGTGCTCAGTCCCACACTGTGTAATGTACTGTGATATACAGTGCTCAGTCCCACACTGTGTAATGTACTGTGATATACAGTGCTCAGTCCCACACTGTGTAATGTACTGTGATATGCAGTGCTCAGTCCCATAGTGTGTTATGCACTGTGATATACAATGCTCAGTCCCACACTGTGTAATGTACTGTGATATACAGTGCTCAGTCCCACACTGTGTAATGTACTGTGATATACAATGCTCAGTCCCACACTGTGTAATGTACTGTGATATACAGTGCTCAGTCCCACACTGTGTAATGTACTGTGATATACAGTGCTCAGTCCCATAGTGTGTAATGTACTGTGATATACAGTGCTCAGTCCCACACTGTGTAATGTACTGTGATATACAGTGCTCAGTCCCAAAGTGTGTAATGTACTGTGATATACAGTGCTCAGTCCCACACTGTGTAATGTACTGTGATATACAGTGCTCAGTCCCACAGTGTGTAATGTACTGTGATATACAGTGCTCAGTCCCACACTGTGTAATGTACTGTGATATACAGTGCTCAGTCCCACACTGTGTAATGTACTGTGATATACAGTGCTCAGTCCCACACTGTGTAATGTACTGTGATATACAGTGCTCAGTCCCACAGTGTGTAATGTACTGTGATATACAGTGCTCAGTCCACACTGTGTAATGTACTGTGATATACAGTGCTCAGTCCCACACTGTGTAATGTACTGTGATATACAGTGCTCAGTCCCACAGTGTGTAATGTACTGTGATATACAGTGCTCAGTCCCACAGCTGTGTAATGTACTGTGATATACAGTGCTCAGTCCCACACTGTGTAATGTACTGTGATATACAGTGCTCAGTCCCACACTGTGTAATGTACTGTGATATACAGTGCTCAGTCCCACACTGTGTAATGTACTGTGATATACAGTGCTCAGTCCCACACTGTGTAATGTACTGTGATATACAGTGCTCAGTCCCATAGTGTGTAATGTACTGTGATATACAGTGCTCAGTCCACACTGTGTAATGTACTGTGATATACAGTGCTCAGTCCCACACTGTGTAATGTACTGTGATATACAGTGCTCAGTCCCACACTGTGTAAAGTACTGCGATATACAGAGCTCAGTCCCATAGTGTGTAATGTACTGTGATATACAGTGCTCAGTCCCACACTGTGTAATGTACTGTGATATACAGTGCTCAGTCCCACACTGTGTAATGTACTGTGATATACAGTGCTCAGTCCCACACTGTGTAATGTACTGTGATATACAGTGCTCAGTCCCACACTGTGTAATGTACTGTGATATACAGTGCTCAGTCCCACACTGTGTAATGTACTGTGATATACAGTGCTCAGTCCCACACTGTGTAATGTACTGTGATATACAGTGCTCAGTCCCACACTGTGTAATGTACTGTGATATACAGTGCTCAGTCCCACACTGTGTAATGTACTGTGATATACAGTGCTCAGTCCCACACTGTGTAATGTACTGTGATATACAGTGCTCAGTCCCAAAGTGTGTAATGTACTGTGATATACAGTGCTCAGTCCCACAGTGTGTAATGTACTGTGATATACAGTGCTCAGTCCCACACTGTGTAATGTACTGTAATATACATTGCTCAATCCCACACTGTGTAATGTACTGTGATATACAGTGCTCAGTCCCACACTGTGTAATGTGCTGCGATATACATTGCACAGTCCCACATTGTGTAATGTACTGTGATATACAGTGCTCAGTCCCACACTGTGTAATGTACTGTGATATACAGTGCTCAGTCCCACACTGTGTAATGTACTGTGATATACAGTGCTCAGTCCCACACTGTGTAATGTACTGTGATATACAGTGCTCAGTCCCACACTGTGTAATGTACTGTGATATACAGTGCTCAGTCCCACAGTGTGTAATGTACTGTGATATACAGTGCTCAGTCCCACACTGTGTAATGTACTGTGATATACAGTGCTCAGTCCCACACTGTGTAATGTACTGTGATATACAGTGCTCAGTCCCACACTGTGTAATGTACTGTGATATACAGTGCTCAGTCCCACACTGTGTAATGTACTGTGATATACAAGTGCTCAGTCCCACACTGTGTAATGTACTGTGATATACAGTGCTCAGTCCCACAGTGTGTAATGTACCATGATATACAATGCTCAGTCAAAGAGGGTGTAATGTACTGTGATATACAGTGCTCAGTCCCACAGTGTGTAATGTACTGGAATACAGTGCTCAGTCCCATAGTGTGTAATGTACTGTGATATACAGTGCTCGGTCCCAAACTGTGTAATGTACTGTCATATACAGTGCTCAGTCCCATAGTGCGTAATGTACTGTGATATACAGTGCTCAGTCCCACAGTGTGTAATGTACTGTGATATACAGTGCTCAGTCCCACACTGTGTAATGTACTGTGATATACAGTGCTCAGTCCCACACTGTGTAATGTACTGTGATATACAGTGCTCAGTCCCACAGTGTGTAATGTACTGTGATATACAGTGCTCAGTCCCACACTGTGTAATGTACTGTGATATACAGTGCTCAGTCCCACACGTGTGTAATGTACTGTGATATACAGTGCTCAGTCCCACAGTGTGTAATGTACTGTGATATACAGTGCTCAGTCCCACAGTGTGTAATGTACTGTGATATACAGTGCTCAGTCCCACAGTGTGTAATGTACTGTGATATACAGTGCTCAGTCCCACACTGTGTAATGTACTGTGATATACAGTGCTCAGTCCCACACTGTGTAATGTACTGTGATATACAGTGCTCAGTCCCACAGTGTGTAATGTACTGTGATATACAGTGCTCAGTCCCACACTGTGTAATGTACTGTGATATACAGTGCTCAGTCCCACACTGTGTAATGTACTGTGATATACAGTGCTCAGTCCCACAGTGTGTAATGTACTGTGATATACAGTGCTCAGTCCCACACTGTGTAATGTACTGTGATATACAGTGCTCAGTCCCACACTGTGTAATGTACTGTGATATACAGTGCTCAGTCCCACACTGTGTAATGTACTGTGATATACAGTGCTCAGTCCCACACTGTGTAATGTACTGTGATATACAGTGCTCAGTCCCACACTGTGTAATGTACTGTGATATACAGTGCTCAGTCCCACACTGTGTAATGTACTGTGATATACAGTGCTCAGTCCCACACTGTGTAATGTACTGTGATATACAGTGCTCAGTCCCACACTGTGTAATGTACTGTGATATACAGTGCTCAGTCCCACACTGTGTAATGTACTGTGATATACAGTGCTCAGTCCCACACTGTGTAATGTACTGTGATATACAGTGCTCAGTCCCACACTGTGTAATGTACTGTGATATACAGTGCTCAAGTCCCACACTGTGTAATGTACTGTGATATACAGTGCTCAGTCCCACACTGTGTAATGTACTGTGATATACAGTGCTCAGTCCCACACTGTGTAATGTACTGTGATATACAGTGCTCAGTCCCACACTGTGTAATGTACTGTGATATACAGTGCTCAATCCCACACTGTGTAATGTACTGTGATATACAGTGCTCAGTCCCACACTGTGTAATGTACTGTGATATACAGTGCTCAATCCCACACTGTGTAATGTACTGTGATATACAGTGCTCAGTCCCACACTGTGTAATGTACTGTGATATACAGTGCTCAGTCCCACACTGTGTAATGTACTGTGATATACAGTGCTCAGTCCCACAGTGTGTAATGTACTGTGATATACAGTGCTCAGTCCCACACTGTGTAATGTACTGTGATATACAGTGCTCAGTCCCACACTGTGTAATGTACTGTGATATACAGTGCTCAATCCCACAGTGTGTAATGTACTGTGATATACAATGCTCAGTCCCACACTGTGTAATGTACTGTGATATACAGTGCTCAATCCCACACTGTGTAATGTACTGTGATATACAGTGCTCAGTCCCAAAGTGTGTAATGTACTGTGATATACAGTGCTCAGTCCCACACTGTGTAATGTACTGTGATATACAGTGCTCAGTCCCACACTGTGTAATGTACTGTGATATACAGTGCTCAGTCCCACAGTGTGTAATGTACTGTGATATACAGTGCTCAGTCCCACAGTGTGTAATGTACTGTGATATACAGTGCTCAGTCCCATAGTGTGTAATGTACTGTGATATACAGTGCTCAGTCCCATATTGTGTAATTTACTGTGTTATACAGTGCTCAGACCAACATTGTGTAATGTACTGTGATATACAGTGCTCAGTCCCATAGTGTGTAATGTACTGTGATATACAGTGCTCAGTCCACACTGTGTAATGTACTGTGATATACAGTGCTCAGTCCCATAGTGTGTAATGTACTGTGATATACAGTGCTCAGTCCCACAGTGTGTAATGTACTGTGATATACAGTGCTCAGTCCCACACTGTGTAATGTACTGTGATATACAGTGCTCAGTCCCACACTGTGTAATGTACTGTGATATACAGTGCTCAGTCTCATACCGTGTAATGTACTGTGATATACAGTGCTCAGTCCCACACGGTGTAAAGTACTGTGATATACAGTGCTCAATCCCACACTGTGTAATGCAGTGTGATATACAATGCTCAGTCCCACACTGTGTAATGTACTGTGATATACAGTGCTCAGTCGCACACTGTGTAATGTACTGTGATGTACAGTGCTCAGTCTCACACTGTGTAATGTACTGTGATATACAGTGCACAATCCCACACTGTGTAATGTACTGTGATATACAGTGCTCAGTCCCACACTGTGTAATGTACTGTGATATACAGTGCTCAGTCCCACACTGTGTAATGTACTGTGATATACAGTGCTCAGTCCCACACTGTGTAATGTACTGTGATATACAGTGCTCAATCCCACACTGTGTAATGTACTGTGATATACAGTGCTCAGTCCCACACTGTGTAATGTACTGTGATATACAGTGCTCAGTCCCACACTGTGTAATGTACTGTGATATACAGTGCTCAGTCCCACAATGTGTAATGTACTGTGATATACAGTGCTCAGTCCCACACTGTGTAATGTACTGTGATATACAGTGCTCAGTCCCACAGTGTGTAATGTACTGTGATATACAGTGCTCAATCCCACACTGTGTAATGTACTGTGATATACAGTGCTCAGTCCCACACTGTGTAAGGTACTGTGATATACAGTGCTCAATCCCACACTGTGTAATGTACTGTGATATACAGTGCTCAGTCCCACACGTGTGTAATGTACTGTGATATACAGTGCTCAGTCCCACACTGTGTAATGTACTGTGATATACAGTGCTCAGTCCCACACTGTGTAATGTACTGTGATATACAGTGCTCAGTCCCACAGTGTGTAATGTACTGTGATATACAGTGCTCAGTCCCACACTGTGTAATGTACTGTGATATACAGTGCTCAGTCCCACACTGTGTAATGTACTGTGATATACAGTGCTCAGTCCCACACTGTGTAATGTACTGTGATATACAGTGCTCAGTCCCACACTGTGTAATGTACTGTGATATACAGTGCTCAGTCCCACACTGTGTAATGTACTGTGATATACAGTGCTCAGTCCCACACTGTGTAATGTACTGTGATATACAGTGCTCAGTCCCACACTGTGTAATGTACTGTGATATACAGTGCTCAGTCCCACACTGTGTAATGTACTGTGATATACAGTGCTCAGTCCCACAGTGTGTAATGTACTGTGATATACAGTGCTCAGTCCCACAAGTGTGTAATGTACTGTGATATACAGTGCTCAGTCCCACAGTGTGTAATGTACTGTGATATACAGTGCTCAGTCCCACACTGTGTAATGTACTGTGATATACAGTGCTCAGTCCCACACTGTGTAATGTACTGTGATATACAGTGCTCAGTCCCACACTGTGTAATGTACTGTGATATACAGTGCTCAGTCCCACACTGTGTAATGTACTGTGATATACAGTGCTCAGTCCCACAGTGTGTAATGTACTGTGATATACAGTGCTCAGTCCCACACTGTGTAATGTACTGTGATATACAGTGCTCAGTCCCACACTGTGTAATGTACTGTGATATACAGTGCTCAGTCCCACACTGTGTAATGTACTGTGATATACAGTGCTCAGTCCCACACTGTGTAATGTACTGTGATATACAGTGCTCAGTCCCACACTGTGTAATGTACTGTGATATACAGTGCTCAGTCCCACACTGTGTAATGTACTGTGATATACAGTGCTCAGTCCCACACTGTGTAATGTACTGTGATATACAGTGCTCAGTCCCACACTGTGTAATGTACTGTGATATACAGTGCTCAGTCCCACACTGTGTAATGTACTGTGATATACAGTGCTCAGTCCCACACTGTGTAATGTACTGTGATATACAGTGCTCAGTCCCACACTGTGTAATGTACTGTGATATACAGTGCTCAGTCCCACACTGTGTAATGTACTGTGATATACAGTGCTCAGTCCCACACTGTGTAATGTACTGTGATATACAGTGCTCAGTCCCACACTGTGTAATGTACTGTGATATACAGTGCTCAGTCCCACACTGTGTAATGTACTGTGATATACAGTGCTCAGTCCCACACTGTGTAATGTACTGTGATATACAGTGCTCAGTCCCACACTGTGTAATGTACTGTGATATACAGTGCTCAGTCCCACACTGTGTAATGTACTGTGATATACAGTGCTCAGTCCCACACTGTGTAATGTACTGTGATATACAGTGCTCAGTCCCACACTGTGTAATGTACTGTGATATACAGTGCTCAGTCCCACACTGTGTAATGTACTGTGATATACAGTGCTCAGTCCCACACTGTGTAATGTACTGTGATATACAGTGCTCAGTCCCACACTGTGTAATGTACTGTGATATACAGTGCTCAGTCCCACACTGTGTAATGTACTGTGATATACAGTGCTCAGTCCCACACTGTGTAATGTACTGTGATATACAGTGCTCAGTCCCACACTGTGTAATGTACTGTGATATACAGTGCTCAGTCCCACACTGTGTAATGTACTGTGATATACAGTGCTCAGTCCCACACTGTGTAATGTACTGTGATATACAGTGCTCAGTCCCACACTGTGTAATGTACTGTGATATACAGTGCTCAGTCCCACACTGTGTAATGTACTGTGATATACAGTGCTCAGTCCCACAGTGTGTAATGTACTGTGATATACAGTGCTCAGTCCCACAGTGTGTAATGTACTGTGATATACAGTGCTCAGTCCCACACTGTGTAATGTACTGTGATATACAGTGCTCAGTCCCACACTGTGTAATGTACTGTGATATACAGTGCTCAGTCCCACACTGTGTAATGTACTGTGATATACAGTGCTCAGTCCCACACTGTGTAATGTACTGTGATATACAGTGCTCAGTCCCACACTGTGTAATGTACTGTGATATACAGTGCTCAGTCCCACACGTGTGTAATGTACTGTGATATACAGTGCTCAGTCCCACACTGTGTAATGTACTGTGATATACAGTGCTCAGTCCCACACTGTGTAATGTACTGTGATATACAGTGCTCAGTCCCACACTGTGTAATGTACTGTGATATACAGTGCTCAGTCCCACACTGTGTAATGTACTGTGATATACAGTGCTCAGTCCCACACTGTGTAATGTACTGTGATATACAGTGCTCAGTCCCACACTGTGTAATGTACTGTGATATACAGTGCTCAGTCCCACACTGTGTAATGTACTGTGATATACAGTGCTCAGTCCCACACTGTGTAATGTACTGTGATATACAGTGCTCAGTCCCACACTGTGTAATGTACTGTGATATACAGTGCTCAGTCCCACACTGTGTAATGTACTGTGATATACAGTGCTCAGTCCCACACTGTGTAATGTACTGTGATATACAGTGCTCAGTCCCACAGTGTGTAATGTACTGTGATATACAGTGCTCAGTCCCACACTGTGTAATGTACTGTGATATACAGTGCTCAGTCCCACACTGTGTAATGTACTGTGATATACAGTGCTCAGTCCCACACTGTGTAATGTACTGTGATATACAGTGCTCAGTCCCACACTGTGTAATGTACTGTGATATACAGTGCTCAGTCCCACACTGTGTAATGTACTGTGATATACAGTGCTCAGTCCCACACTGTGTAATGTACTGTGATATACAGTGCTCAGTCCCACACTGTGTAATGTACTGTGATATACAGTGCTCAGTCCCACACTGTGTAATGTACTGTGATATACAGTGCTCAGTCCCACACTGTGTAATGTACTGTGATATACAGTGCTCAGTCCCACACTGTGTAATGTACTGTGATATACAGTGCTCAGTCCCACACTGTGTAATGTACTGTGATATACAGTGCTCAGTCCCACACTGTGTAATGTACTGTGATATACAGTGCTCAGTCCCACACTGTGTAATGTACTGTGATATACAGTGCTCAGTCCCACACTGTGTAATGTACTGTGATATACAGTGCTCAGTCCCACACTGTGTAATGTACTGTGATATACAGTGCTCAGTCCCACACTGTGTAATGTACTGTGATATACAGTGCTCAGTCCCACACTGTGTAATGTACTGTGATATACAGTGCTCAGTCCCACAGTGTGTAATGTACTGTGATATACAGTGCTCAGTCCCACACTGTGTAATGTACTGTGATATACAGTGCTCAGTCCCACACTGTGTAATGTACTGTGATATACAGTGCTCAGTCCCACACTGTGTAATGTACTGTGATATACAGTGCTCAGTCCCACACTGTGTAATGTACTGTGATATACAGTGCTCAGTCCCACACTGTGTAATGTACTGTGATATACAGTGCTCAGTCCCACACTGTGTAATGTACTGTGATATACAGTGCTCAGTCCCACAGTGTGTAATGTACTGTGATATACAGTGCTCAGTCCCACACTGTGTAATGTACTGTGATATACAGTGCTCAGTCCCACACTGTGTAATGTACTGTGATATACAGTGCTCAGTCCCACACTGTGTAATGTACTGTGATATACAGTGCTCAGTCCCACACTGTGTAATGTACTGTGATATACAGTGCTCAGTCCCACACTGTGTAATGTACTGTGATATACAGTGCTCAGTCCCACACTGTGTAATGTACTGTGATATACAGTGCTCAGTCCCACACTGTGTAATGTACTGTGATATACAGTGCTCAGTCCCACACTGTGTAATGTACTGTGATATACAGTGCTCAGTCCCACACTGTGTAATGTACTGTGATATACAGTGCTCAGTCCCACACTGTGTAATGTACTGTGATATACAGTGCTCAGTCCCACACTGTGTAATGTACTGTGATATACAGTGCTCAGTCCCACACTGTGTAATGTACTGTGATATACAGTGCTCAGTCCCACACTGTGTAATGTACTGTGATATACAGTGCTCAGTCCCACACTGTGTAATGTACTGTGATATACAGTGCTCAGTCCCACACTGTGTAATGTACTGTGATATACAGTGCTCAGTCCCACACTGTGTAATGTACTGTGATATACAGTGCTCAGTCCCACACTGTGTAATGTACTGTGATATACAGTGCTCAGTCCCACACTGTGTAATGTACTGTGATATACAGTGCTCAGTCCCACACTGTGTAATGTACTGTGATATACAGTGCTCAGTCCCACACTGTGTAATGTACTGTGATATACAGTGCTCAGTCCCACACTGTGTAATGTACTGTGATATACAGTGCTCAGTCCCACACTGTGTAATGTACTGTGATATACAGTGCTCAGTCCCACACTGTGTAATGTACTGTGATATACAGTGCTCAGTCCCACACTGTGTAATGTACTGTGATATACAGTGCTCAGTCCCACACTGTGTAATGTACTGTGATATACAGTGCTCAGTCCCACACTGTGTAATGTACTGTGATATACAGTGCTCAGTCCCACACTGTGTAATGTACTGTGATATACAGTGCTCAGTCCCACACTGTGTAATGTACTGTGATATACAGTGCTCAGTCCCACACTGTGTAATGTACTGTGATATACAGTGCTCAGTCCCACACTGTGTAATGTACTGTGATATACAGTGCTCAGTCCCACAGTGTGTAATGTACTGTGATATACAGTGCTCAGTCCCACACTGTGTAATGTACTGTGATATACAGTGCTCAGTCCCACACTGTGTAATGTACTGTGATATACAGTGCTCAGTCCCACACTGTGTAATGTACTGTGATATACAGTGCTCAGTCCCACACTGTGTAATGTACTGTGATATACAGTGCTCAGTCCCACACTGTGTAATGTACTGTGATATACAGTGCTCAGTCCCACACTGTGTAATGTACTGTGATATACAGTGCTCAGTCCCACACTGTGTAATGTACTGTGATATACAGTGCTCAGTCCCACACTGTGTAATGTACTGTGATATACAGTGCTCAGTCCCACACTGTGTAATGTACTGTGATATACAGTGCTCAGTCCCACACTGTGTAATGTACTGTGATATACAGTGCTCAGTCCCACACTGTGTAATGTACTGTGATATACAGTGCTCAATCCCACACTGTGTAATGTACTGTGATATACAATGCTCAGTCCCACACTGTGTAATGTACTGTGATATACAGTGCTCAGTCCCACAGTGTGTAATGTACTGTGATATACAGTGCTCAGTCCCACACTGTGTAATGTACTGTGATATACAATGCTCAGTCCCACACTGTGTAATGTACTGTGATATACAGTGCTCAGTCCCACACTGTGTAATGTACTGTGATATACAGTGCTCAGTCCCACACTGTGTAATGTACTGTGATATACAGTGCTCATTCCCACACTGTGTAATGTACTGTGATATACAGTGCTCAGTCCCACACTGTGTAATGTACTGTGATATACAGTGCTCAGTCCCACACTGTGTAATGTACTGTGATATACAGTGCTCAGTCCCACACTGTGTAATGTACTGTGATATACAGTGCTCAATCCCACACTGTGTAATGTACTGTGATATACAGTGCTCAGTCCCACACTGTGTAATGTACTGTGATATACAGTGCTCAGTCCCACAGTGTGTAATGTACTGTGATATACAATGCTCAGTCCCACACTGTGTAATGTACTGTGATATACAGTGCTCAGTCCCACAGTGTGTAATGTACTGTGATATACAGTGCTCAGTCCCACACTGTGTAATGTACTGTGATATACAGTGCTCAGTCCCACAGTGTGTAATGTACTGTGATATACAGTGCTCAGTCCCACAGTGTGTAATGTACTGTGATATACAGTGCTCAGTCCCACACTGTGTAATGTACTGTGATATACAGTGCTCAGTCCCATAGTGTGTAATGTACTGTGATATACAGTGCTCAGTCCCACACTGTGTAATGTACTGTGATATACAGTGCTCAGTCCCACACTGTGTAATGTACTGTGATATACAGTGCTCAGTCCCACACTGTGTAATGTACTGTGATGTACAGTGCTCAGTCCCACACTGTGTAATGCACTGTGATATACAGTGCTCAATCCCACAATGTGTAATGTACTGTGATATACAATGCTCAGTCCCACACTGTGTAATGTACTGTGATATACAGTGCTCAGTCCCACACTGTGTAATGTACTGTGATATACAGTGCTCAGTCCCGCACCGTGTAATGTACTGTGATATACAGTGCTCAATCCCACACTGTGTAATGTACTGTGATATACAGTGCTCAGTCCCACAATGTGTAATGTACTGTGATATACAATGCTCAGTCCCACACTGTGTAATGTACTGTGATATAGAGTGCTCAGTCCCACAGTGTGTAATGTACTGTGATATACAGTGCTCAATCCCACACTGTGTAATGTACTGTGATATACAGTGCTCAGTCCCACACTGTGTAATGTACTGTGATATACAGTGCTCAGTCCCACAGTGTGTAATGTACTGTGATATACAGTGCTCAGTCCCACACTGTGTAATGTACTGTGATATACAGTGCTCAGTCCCACACTGTGTAATGTACTGTGATATACAGTGCTCAGTCCCACACTGTGTAATGTACTGTGATATACAGTGCTCAGTCCCACACTGTGTAATGTACTGTGATATACAGTGCTCAATCCCACAATGTGTAATGTACTGTGATATACAGTGCTCAGTCCCACACTGTGTAATGTACTGTGATATACAGTGCTCAGTCCCATAGTGTGTAATGTACTGTGATATACAATGCTCAATCCCACAATGTGTAATGTACTGTGATATACAGTGCCCAATCCCACACGGTATAATGTACTGTGATATGCAGAGCCCAATCCCACACGGTGTAATGTACTGTGATATACAGTGCCCAATCCCACACGGTGTAATGTACTGTGATATACAGTGCCCATTCCCACACGGTGTAATGTACTGTGATATACAGTGCCCAATCCCACACGGTGTAATGTACT